>NC_089748.1:53456097-53458597 GCF_040412425.1 Macrobrachium rosenbergii
TTTGCTTACCTTTCCAACGGTAAATCCTTTTTAATCTCCAAACTTTTTCCTTGGCATCACTGATACAATGTTCTGTCATTGATTGTTTATATTTTTGGACCTATATTTTTGGACCTTCATGAAATAATTGTAACCATATGAGCATAAGCGAAGACTGGTTTCAATTTTATATTATTCTTAGTTTGTGGTGCTTTGTCTGACGTCTAAAGTTTCTAACTTTAAGCAGAAAGTACTAAGTATCGTCCTACTGCTGTTTCATCTATTCGTATTCGACGCAAAATTAACTAAATTAAAGAATGGACCACCAATCATTTCAAACTTCCGGAAAATGCCATGATTCATGGTTGCGAGTACAATCTCAAAGACACAAGCAGAGAGCCTCATCAAACCTTGTGACATTCTTTTCCATCGTCTAACCATGACCTGCTGTTCATTTTAATCTCGCAAATTTGATAATGGACTAATTGTGGTCAGATTGAGTCTCATCTGAAGTTCATTTACATAAGTATATTTTAGCTTCCTGTTTAATAATGATTATATTACAAGTATGTAATAACAGACGATGATAGAAATTAATTTCTAGTTAGAACTTCAGACTGATACACTTTGCTTATAAAACATGGCCATTATGTAAATCCAAGGTTGATTATTCCATAAACTAACAATAAAAGAAATGCAAATGGAGAAGGAAAAGAATTTAAATCGGTTCCGTAAAATGTGAAGCTGAGGAATTCACAATCTCGAAAGAGGAGGAATTGATTCACTCGCAATGACGCAACTTGAAGGAAGCAACGATGAAGTCCTGAGCTTTCAGTGTCTTGAAAATTTCAGTCAGCTTTTTATGTCTTCTGAAGTTTATCCTTCCGCTTCCCTCCCCCCAACCCCTTCCGTTCCCTTGTTTTTAATTATTTGGACGCGCATTTGTCATAAATTTCCTTTTCCTTTTTATTTAGCTTAAATGTCTCTTTTCCAGTGGTTTGCATTCCACTGGCTTTTTTACTTTTTTTCGTTTGGCTTAGCGCGTGTCTCCCCTCGCTGCGTTTTATTTAAAGCAGTGTTATGTTATCACTCTTAATCCTTCTTTCCTTTGTAATTCCTTCAATTCATTTGCCTTTCATTTTTCCTTCTTGTGTATCACAGTTATTGTTTTAATGATGCTGCTCTCTCTCTCTCTCTCTCTCTCTCTCTCTCTCTCTCTCTCTCTCTCTCTCTCTCTCTCTACTTGACATTATTTATTTTACTTCTGGAAAGGGGATTACCAGTCTCATTTTCATCATTGCTCTCTGCACAAATTAACCCTGACACACACACATGTATGTGTGTATAATATATATAAAATTATATATATATATATATATATATATATATATATACATATATATATATATATATATATATATATATATATATATATATATATATATATATATATATATATATATATATATATATATGTGTGTATATACATATATCACATACACATCACGAATGTAGACTGTTATGACCTGTATAACTCCTAGCTTGGGATATTTATTTTTTTTAGCTGGCTTCGGCTTCCTCACATATGTATGTAAAATATACTCAACAACATGATTTGCTTACCTTTCCAACGTCAAATGCTTTTTAATCTTCACACTTTTTCCTTGGCATCACTGATACAATGTTCTGCCATTGATTGTTTATATTTTTGGACTTATATTTTTGGACCTTCATGAAATAATTAGAACCATATGAGCATAAGCGAAGACTGGTTCCAATTTTATGTTATTCTTAGTTTGTGGTGTTTTGTCCAACGTCTAAAGTCTCGAACTTTAAGCAGAAAGTATTAAGTATCGCCCTACTGCTATTTCATCTATTCGTTTTCGACGCAAAATTAACTGTATTAAGGAATGGGCCACCAATCATTTCAAACTTCCGGAAATTGCCATGATTCATGGTTGCGAGTACAATCTCAAACACACAAGCAGACGAACTCATCAGACCTTGCGACATTCTTTTCCATCGTCTAACCGTGACCTGCTGTTCATTTTAATCTCGCAAATTTGATAATGGACTAATTGTGGTCAGATTGAGTCTCATCTCAAGTTCATTTGCATAAATGTATTTGAGCTTCCTGTTTATTAATGATTATATTACAAGTATGTAATAACAGACGAAGATAGAAATTGATTTCTAATTAGAACTTGTGGCTGTTAAATGTTGCTAAAATAAATTCGAGACTGATTATTCCATAAACTAACAATAGAAGAAATGCAAATGGAGAAGAAAAAGAATTTAAATCGGTCCCGTAAAGTGTGAGGCTTGAGAAATGCACAATCTCGAAAGAGGAGGAATTGATTCACTCGCAATGACGCAACTTCAAGAGAGCAACGATGAAGTCCTGAGCTTTCAGTGTCTTGAAAACTTCAGCCAGCTTTTTATGTCTTCTGATGTTTATCCCTTCCGCTCCACCCCCCTCTCCGTTTCTTTGTTTTTAATTAGTTGGGGACACTTTTTTCAT
>NC_089748.1:53463597-53498597 GCF_040412425.1 Macrobrachium rosenbergii
CTTATATATCTAGACGCCTAATTCTGTTTGAATCTGAGAAGTTTTTATGCGTTGTGTATGTTCACTCTTAAACATTTTCTCTCAGTTTTCTACCTCATCTGACAGTTAAAACATGACATGAATCACTGCTACCTTTAACATGGATGACTCATTTTTGTACAAGACTTTCTCCCTTGTCATTTACTCCAAAAACTCAATACTTGTCAACAATTTCATGTTTTTTCTGTCAAATACCTTGACATTTGAATCCCCTACCACAACCACCCTTTCATGTTCTCCAAACCCAGCCAGACACGGTGTCAGACTCCCAAAAAGATTCACCTTTACTTTAAATATTTTTTGCATTCTTGGCCCACATACACCCAATATTCCAACTTTTTCCCTACCACAATTAGTGATACTCATACAATCTTCATGTATATAGCTACCTTTCACTCGTCTCCTTAGTCAGCACCAAGACACAATCTTTACACTTCATATTCATGCACCTGTACACTACCTTTTAGCCTATACAGGGCAAGTTATTGGTATAGCGTGTACGATATCCACACACACACACACACACACGCGCGCGCGCGCGCGCATTCAAAACCTCCAGACTCTGCATTTTATTCCTTCTATGGTTTCACTCAATATCAGTATCAAGTATAGGAGCCTTTCCCACTAACCAGTTGGTGAATTTCACACCATGCAAAGCTGTGAGGATACTATTTTTTTTTTTTTTTTTTTTTGCATGCGACGTGGTGGGGAGGTGGTTGCTAATTGTTAATGGCCTCAGAAGAAGGCGCTTATCTGCCATTTTAAGGCAGTCCCTTCCAGTAAGGAGTCCATAACCCCTTATTTGCGGTATTATACCTTATTGAATATTATATTTGTACCCTAAACCATTAGCACTTATTAGAGTAGTAAAGCCAAGCTCCTGCCACTTACTACCAATGCGGCATCAGTTTCCCGTAAGTAGACTGACGTACGTATAGTTCGCGCTGGCCTCAAGCACGAGAGGCAGATTTGGCATTTGGGTGCATTTCTTCCCCCAAGGGGCTCACAGCGCTTTTCAAGGCATTTCCTTGCATTGGGATAACGTGCATCAGAATTCAAAGTCAATGATACTCCCTAGAAAGTAATGTGTATCTAGCACCGTTTACTAACACCGTGATCGCAATCAATCAGTTATAATGACTAACCTGATGTACACATGTATATAATATTATATATTATATATATATATATATATATATATATATATATATATATATATATATATATAGGCTTATATATATATTATATATATACACATATATAATATGTCATATATGTATGTATATATATATATATTATAATGGATATGTGTATGTATAAACATGTCTGTACGTTGCTTGTATGCATGCACGTGCGTTTATATGTCTCTATGAACACAATTTTTGAAAGCGGATTTTTTTGTCTCTGTCCGAGATTATATGCGTGTCCAGGATGTTTCTCTGTTATTTATACAAATCAACTTTTAACATGACACCTGGAGTTTCTTTGTCATATAATGACATTGTAAATCCGAACATTCACATGTAGGAGTTAAGTATTGTATATATTCCCTAATGACAAGGAAAATGTATAAATTACAAAAGCTTAAAAGGGGACAATTTTGAAACTCATTAATCCTGTCTAACATTTCGGAATGGAGTTACTGAAAAAGAGTAAATGTAGAAATGGGAGTTTAGAATGCAGAGAAAATGACGGTCAGGAAATTGAAAGGGTACACAGATAAATGCAAACAGGAACATATTTGTAGATGAAAGGTACTAGTAAGTTTGAATCCCTATCCCTTATATTTTCTGTTCAAATAATCTGGGAAACGTTTAATGTAGATTTATATTCCGCTGATGCAATGCACTTTATGCATCCCGATTTTCCAATCGATTAATGCGAAATTTATCTGATTCCAATAAAAGACTGATGGAATGGGGTTAATTGGCATCAATACAGGCCCTTTGAAGGATGAAATAAAAAAAAACCACTATAAATAAAACTGTATGGACGCTTTGTGACCTATATTGTGACAGCCACTCCCCTCGTATCACCATGAGTGTAAAATCAACACGGACACGCCATCAACAGTGTCAGTATCACGCCAATAAGGGGTCAGATTGATAACGGATCGTGATAATGTGGGGGAAAATGAAAATATGAGAGAGAATGATGCAATGCACCAGTGCTTTTGATTAGTTTTGTAAAACATTACCGGGCATCTTCCTTTAAATACTCTAGTTATTTGACTCTTCAGTCTCCGTATTCGACACTAACTAGGATTAGTAAAATGAGTTTTAACCATAAATTTCTCAGAAGCAGAAAAGATAATAATGAACTGCACTGGGAGGATAAAAGGTTTGAAAGAAATATATTTAGTAAACCTAACTTGAATAGATGAGTGATTATAAGAAATTGACTAATTTGCTATCCAGAGAAAAAAATAAACTGTAGGAAAAGGAGAGGAGGAAAACAAAAGCAAAATAGTCCTGAGAAATTCAAGCAAAGCCGTGATGGAATCGAAGGACACTCTCCTACATTGTAAAAATTTTGATAATCCTTTCCTCTCGGGGCAATACCACTTTTCAGTCCTGCGGAGGAGACACCAGGAATTCCTTCAAGGAATCTGACGAAATCTGAAGACGACATTTTCATTACAAACCTCGTTAACCTGAACTGTCTTAATGAAGTTTCCCGAAGGTGATTCTTTCTCTGACTTTGCCGAAGAGATAAATTTTTAAATTTCTTTTTCAACTTTTGCCAGGTGGCGATATAGTTTCACAAGGAAGCGATGAGGGCGAACTTTTCACTCTTTCAGTACAATTCATCAGTGTTTTATTCTCAGCAGTTTATTTTTCATCGCATTTTAATATCGTTGTTAGTGTTGACTTTGGAGACTAGGAGTATTTAAAGGAAGGTGTACAGTAATATTTTACAAAATCATGAAAAGCACTGTTTTTTTGCTATATATATATATATATATATATATATATATATATATATATATATATATATATATATATATATATATATATATATATATCAATGTTGTTAGTGTTGACTTTGAGACTAGAGTATTTTTAAAGGAAGGTGTACAGTAATATTTTACAAAATCATGAAAAAGCACTGATTTTTTTGCTATATATATATATATATTATATATATATATATATATATATATATATATATATATATATATATGTATATATATATATATATATATATATATATATATATATATAATATTTTTAATTATAAATTTTGTTTAGCTTTCTGTTTGCTTGTCATATGTGAGTCACAGTTAAAGACCAAGGGCATCTGAGATTAAGTGGAGTTTGAACCGGATGTGTTGAAATTTGACTACTGCATGACTGGGAATACTTTGCTTAGAGGCTAACGTCATCGTCTCCATTAGATTACCAGACTCATTATATATATATATATATATATATATATATATATATATATATATATATATATATATATATATATATATATATATATATATATATATATATATATATATATATATATATATATATATATATTTATATATATATATATATATATATATATATATATATATATATATAAAGGAATAACAAAAGTAAGAAAAATGGCTATTCAAGATTTTAAAAAGGCGACTTATGTTTACATGGATTTTAAAGAAAAATATATATTGGTGTGTACACTTTCTCATAACGAGTGCAAAGTTTTTTACTAAAATACAGATGGAAGAGGGAAGAGAAGTACATTTGTCTATGGGTTATACTTCCAAATGAATTAAAAGGGAGAAGGTTTATTGTTTACTGTTTTAAGAAAAACAATAATTTCTTAGGTTTAATTTCAAAAAGTCCTGTTTCCCTCATTACTGCGGCTTAAACATCGACAATGCCACTAGTCAAGAGGAATCAGGCAAGATTCCATGAATTGTCGCAATGTTTTCCTGTGTCTTTCGGAAAGCGGAAGCTCCGGTATCGACCTGGAAAAGAAGGAGAAAAATGAAATTTTTTGCTCCCTGAATTTACCAACCGGAGAGGCAATTATGTGGCCAAAGCATCCGCTGAAAACGATCTCATTGCCACTCACGAAAATGAAGTGAAAGAAAGGTCACTCTCTGCTAAAAAAAAAAAAAAAAATGAAAATGGTTGCTGCGTTTTTATTTTCTACAGCAGAAAATGTCAACATATTTTTTTTCAGTCTAAAAAAAAAAGGTTGTTGCGTGCATCTTTAAAATTGATGGAACCTTAAAAATTCCGTATGGCAAACGTTGCTGGTATTTCTCTTGCTTTCATTTGTTATGCTTAACTGTCTCTCTGGTAATGGTTCTTGAAAGATTGTAAATTTTTGGCAAGGTTTCGTATTTACATTCCTCAGCACGTTTGGTCTCACTTTCTTGAATGACACATCGGGTAACGTATAAAAATATGAGCTTTCTCACTCAAAAAATGGCTGATAAATTGTTTCTTCAAGATAACAGTAATTTTTGGACGCTTAATTTTCTTTTTAGTGTTTTGAGAAATGCCGAGGAGTGTTTCTTGTCATTATTGTTGCCTTTCTAGGTATCATTTTCATTTACACATATATCATCAACACGAACAGTATTAATCGCAGGGAAGAAAGATATGTGTAACCTGTGTTACAGACGTCATATTTATTTCAGTTAACTCAGATCTTACAGATAGTACGTATTAAGAAGGTGACAGCGCTTTGTCAGGAGGAAATGCAGTACACTATCAACAACTGCCACCTGAAATGCCAAGAACAGTCAATTCTGTTATGGGCGTAGTTAACCTGCTTAATAAGTTTTCGGCTCAGCAGGTGTTATTAGGACATAGCTCCCACCTTCCCCCATTTACTCTCCTTGTTAGCGAATTCCGGTACACGGAAATGATCAAACCGCTAACGTACATTGATTGGAATTTATCTTTTTATTTATTAAGGTAAGAATTTTTTTTTGATGAGTTGCATATAATTATCTTTTACATGCTGACTTTCCTTTTCTCCGGTGTGCTCAGATTTCTCTTAGAATTGGTCTTTTTTTTTTTTTTTGCTGAATTTACGGTCATATACGGATGACAAAAGTGCTTTATTTTTTATTATTATTAATTTTTTAGAATTTCAGATAATAATTTTTATTAATCACGAATAACTGAACTTGTTTTTTATTTTTGAACATTTTCTTGGTGTTCATTAATGGGAGCCTATCCGGCCTCTCTTATGGTTGTTCTTGAGGTCAAGGGAAACGGGAAGACGGAATTAATTGCTTGCTTTCGAACTCGTATGAAGCTCCCAACCTGAGTTTATATGGCTCTGCTCTACTTCTAACAATCATTAATTTCCTCCTACATCAGTGGCCATCTTCAGTGCATTTCGTCTCCTTTCCGTGATTTTACCAGAAATTCGAAGTTTCTTGTCTTTTCCAACCACCTTTCAGATATTCTCAGTTGTTTGCATCATCCTGGGTCTTATCTCCCTCGTCATCAATCAACAGTGCGCTTGAATGTGTATCCAAGTATGAAACTTGTGAAGTTGTCAAGTTCGATCCCACCAAGACACAGCTTCTGCTTATTCCTTTGTCCACTTACATCCAATTGAATTTAGCCTCTCTCTCTCTCTCTCTCTCTCTCTCTCTCTCTCTCTCTCTCTCTCTCTCTCTCTCTCTCTCTCTCTCAACACGTTTTAGGTGTTCACATTACTTCTAGCATGTCACAAAGATCACATCATACCTAAGAATTCAGAGCCTAATTATGAAATGTATCATTTCCTTACTGTGGCCTCCTTTTTGTTTTTAATCAAGTTACAGAATCTTTGAACTTAACGCTTCCGGTTGTTCAGAATACTGGTCTTTTATATCGGCAATCTTCTTCTTTAGCTTCTCTTTTTGACAGCATTAAATTGATGCCAGTTCGCCTTATCCCTTTTCCGCCGCAGTTAACTGACTGATATGCTAATGTTGAGGGTTTGCCTGTGATTAGCGCCTTGTTGTTACACTTTATGTTGAACAGATGAAAATTAACTAATCTTGGCGAAAATTAAATTGAAGTTGGGTAACTCCTTGATCCCGGTCAGAAACCCTTCATTTAATTTACTTTATCAGTCTATTCGTCTCCTTTCCTGCAGATTCTGCAATGCTGTTGAGCATCCTCGTTTCAGATGCAGATCTTAGATGTTAGTTCGTTGAAATGTAAAGGATCAGTAATAATGTCCATGATTGGCTTTAATTATAATCATGAAAATTTATTAATAAAATCTTACAACACAATGAAACTGGTCTGTGATGACTGTGACTTCCATTTTGTCGCTCATACTTGGATATTCTAATGAAATGTGATATTTATTCCTCAAGATGGTTATTTGTTTCGTTTTTGATGTCTCATTTATTTCTTTTTCAGAGCACTGCAATTCAGTTACGTTTGATGTGATTTAAAAGTTGAGCCCAACTGACCTATGATATCGGTAGATGACAGCTTGTATGAATTGGTTCTTAATACATTTACATATCCAGATTTGGTTTGTTACATATCCAGATTTGGTTTGCTTTGGCTACCACGTAGATGTTGTTGGTGGTATTTACATCCAAAGTGCCCCGTAGGCGGGTAGTGCCGTCAGTGAACCTCATGCGGCGCACTGTAGGCATTACTTAAGGTTCTTTGTAGCGTGCCTTAGGCCCCTAGCTACAACCCCTTTCGTTCTTTTTACTGTACCTCCTTTCATATTCTCTTTCAACCACCTTACTTTCCACAGTCTCCTAACAATTGATTCATATTGCAACTGCGAGGTTTTCCTCCTGTTACACCTTTCAAACCTTTTACTGTTAGTTTCCGTTTCAGCCCTGAATGACCTCACTGGTCCCAGAGCTTGGCCTTTTGCCTAAATTTTATATCAATTCAATTCAATACATCCAAAGTGCAAAAACTATAGTTTTCGTAATAATAATGAAAGAATAGCTAAAACCATTGAAGATTTAGCCTAGATAACCTTTTTATGGATTTTCTGATATTTTCTGAATTGTTAGCGACTATCAGCCGAAAAATATATATGTACACACATTATTTGTAGACACACATAAATATATATATATATATATAAATATATATATATATATATATATATATATATATATATATATATATATATATATATATATATATACGTGTGTGTGTGTGTGTATGTATTATAAAAGACAGGGGAGCGGTAAGCCTATTGCTTTCAGTGCCCTTCACAATTCACCGGGATGAGTAAAGGGCCTCGGGCAAGGGGTCCCCGGCTCTCAGCATCTCAATTAGTGCCCTACAAAGAAATGCGTGTTTACATTTAGCCTCATAGCCATTATGTGCCGGCGTTCTAACAAAGAAGGCATGCGGTTCCTTTCAAACAATCGTAAATCTTTTATATTCTCCTGGTGAATGCGATAGTTTATTTCTGTGCTTGGCTGGCCCCCTCTCTCTCTCTCTCTCTCTCTCAGTTTACTCTCTCTGTTTTTACGTTCCTCTCTCTCTCTCTCTCTCTCTCTCTCTCTCTCTCTGTTTGTTTGCTTGGTAGTTTCGCCTCTCAGTTTACTTCTGCCATAGCTAGTCCTTCTTTACGCTGGTAGCTCTCTTCCTTTCTTCTTCTTCTTCTTTCTCTCTCTTCTCTCTCTCATCTCTTTGCCTTGGCAGAATCAACACTTCCAGCCATAAATATTTAGTGACGGTTTTAGAATTTTTGTAGACGAAAATACTAACGATACCTCCTCCCAAACCCTTTACCATAATCAGCATCTCTCATCTGTTCTGACTCACTAGGGGAAATGTTGATTGTGAAGTTCAAAGCGGTCTAGAAAATGACTGGGTCGTGAATGCTGGTTCCTTCGCTTGCACACAGTAAAACGAGATTAAAAAGACAACTTGAATATGTGCAGAGCTGGAATTTGATTATACATGGAAATTGCTGCAAGTGAAATTAGAGAGAGAGAGAGAGAGAGAGAGAGAGAGAGAGAGAGAGAGAGAGAGAGAGAGAGAGAGAGAGAGAGAGAGAGAGAGAGAGAGAATGCGTAAGAATTATACATAAAATTTTGTATATGCGATTGCATTTCCGTGTGTTTTCTTGGGCAGTTCTGTATTGCATTAGTTGAAATTTATTATTAAATTGAAAAAGAAACTGAAACTATTGTTCAGAGAAATATAAAGAACATGCTCAGCATCCATTAACTATAGATAGTCAGGAGGACATCATATGTTCTTTTTCTGATGATAATGATTAAGATATTTCATTGAACGCCACCGAAAATTTGATTCATTGTTATTATTTTCTGTATTATTAGTTGTGGTGGTCGTAGTAGCAGCAATAACATATCATTATCGTTGTCGTCTTCTATCGAAAGGTGTTTTGATAGTTTTGTTGTCATCACTTCATTCAGTCGAAATCTATTGCTCTAGGTGGTATTACTGTCATTAATAGACTTCTTTTTTTGTGGTTTGATAAAATATGGTTGGTTGGTAACTTGGCGATCAGTAATTATTTTTCCAAAAATGTTTTTAACTCTGACCTGTTTCTGAAGTTCACGTGTCAATATTTTAGTATTTTTACTTAAGACCTCTGAAACTTTGATGGAGTTTTTTTTATATAATTCCATTACATTTTGGGTAAATATTTTTATCTGGAAAACGTGAGAAATAGACAACTTCGTAGCCTACGATCACTTAACTCGTTAATTGATTCGGTAGCTTTTTCATCTCTACGTCTAACTTAATGGAACACTCACCAATCTTATTTTCCTGTTGTACTTTAGCCTCATTTCTTTCGAGAGGCGAATTTATTGTGTCCTTCTTCCATTAGTGCTCTTAGGAATCTAGGAGTAGGTAGTTTTCACCCTATTCTTTGTATATATCTGTCTGATTTTACGTAAAATATTTCCAGAAGGAATGAACAAATTTCTATTTTTATCGTTTTCTTCTGGGCCTGGATTTCTCTTGTGGAAGCCAATAGTCTCAAATATTCTCTGTCAATAATAAACGTCATATTGAAATGCCGCGTCCTTTTTCTATGGAGAGGAAATGGAGACGGTCAACAAACCCATATCAGGCGCGGTTGCCGAGAAAAAGGGGAAAAGAAAACGTGATAATGATATCTAGGCTTTTTTTTTATAGTCTCCCCATAACGATGGATCTATTTTAGGAGATAAGACATTCTGCGGTTGTTGTTTCGAGGGAAGTGCACAAATCTGGTGTTTTTACGAGAGCAAGTTTCTTACGGCTAATGATGAAAGATCTTGTCTTTTCCCCATATAATATGAGTATACAATTTTGTGTCATTTGGTCGTAAAAAAATATATTATTACCAGCGGAGTAAATGAATGTAGTAGGCCTACTGCAGTTACTTTTAAAACATGAGGAAATTGTGGCAAATAACAGTTAATCACATAATTACCTTTCTTGGTCTTCATCTCTGTAAAGACCTTTGGATGTTTATCGAAAACGATTCAGCTCTGACTTCAACTAAGGCCTACCAGTGCTCACATATATGGTATTACCCACTCCCCTACCCGTCGGTAGTGAGTGGACATCCAGTTCTCATTCCAAGGCAAAATAATTTATTTTCAGGTAAGATTGTCTGCTTATGTTGCAAACTTCACTTTATTACCTTTGGGGACGAGAATTGAGTGTCTGCTCACTCTTGGTGGGTCATGGAGTGGGTGAAACTATAGATATTGTTATAGTAGGCCTGCTGTGGTTCCAGCAGTATGCAGTAGCATATCAGGTTCCTCTGCTTTAATTCACTCTGTGGCTGGGTGGATACATTGTTGGCGTGGCAAGTAGCTTGACAGAGGTTTAAATCCCCAAGGAGGAGTCCTGTCTTTAAAATCTATTTTCATCAAAACTGCCAACTTATGAAACTTTATTATTATTATTATTATTATTATTATTATTATTATTATTATTATTATTATTATTATTATTATTATTATTATTATTGCTGCATCTTCTGCATCTCTGAAGTTACAGTAATCCATGCAAGATCTTTTATGTATTCACCGTAGGCCTCCCAAAGCCAAAGAATTATTCATACTAGAGATAGATAGGGGACTAACAGTCTTAATGTAATTCCGTTTGATATTCATTGTAACTGCGCTTCAAAATTTTCCAAAACCTTCGTTAAAAGATCTATAACAGTCTCAGTTCACCAACTACTGTCTTTTCTGCAAGAGAAATACCGGTGGTATGTTGCGTTACCGTGAGATCTTTGTAAAACTCTCGAGGTGTTGGCCACGGTAAGTTAAACTAAAAGAGTAAGACTCGCCGGTTTTTGTTCGCGTGGAAAGGCCTTTTTTATGCAGCTGTAGTCAGCATATGAAAAATATTTTCCAACGAGTTTACAAAAGAAAAAAAAGATGTCAGAATATTTCCATATTTCATGATCGTCTGATGTTGCTACAGACTCGCACTCTTGTGTATTAACTCGCATATCAGATTTTTACATTATATGCATTTTGGGTTGCACTCAAAACAGAAAAGGTTAAATTCTATCCCTTTGACATCATCCAGTCTCTCCAGTTCCTGCAGCGAATTGTCGAAAAATGGGAAATCCTGCTGTGGAGAATGTGAAGGTGACTGGATTTAACGTTTTCCTTTAATTGGATGAAAATTGAAAATACACACGCATGGGCTGGCATCATGCTAGTGACAGGCCAAGCGCTCAGAACCCGTTTTTGACGTTAAAGACAGGTCAACCAGCCTTCCTTTTTGTCCCTCGTCATTTCTGGGGCGAAGTTACCCTTCTCTGAAATAACTGACGTGTCTGTCTCCCCTGACAACGCTTTTGCAAGAGATATCCACATGTGGGCTCTGATCTAAGAGTGTGACAGGAGGGAGGAGTGTAAGCTGGGGCAAGGCAGCAGAAGGGTTGGTAGTAGAACAGGGTGTTGGGTTAGCCGAAAGAGAGAGAGAGAAAAAGATTGAATAAATATATAGGGCGGTAAATTAATACCATTGTTGATAGCAGAGAAAGAGCGGTAAAGAATCAAAAGGACAGAAATAGATAATGATCGGAAAGACATTTACAGATATAAAAACAGACAGACAATTTTAGAGTGAGGTAAACAATAACAGATACAGATAGCAACTGTTATTACAGTAATAATGATAATAAAAATTACGATACAGAAAACGTGCTGTTAAATTACATAGGTCACTCAAAGGGCGAATTCAATATGTTAAAGTTTGTATTTCAAGGCTTTACCAGCACCAACAACTGTATTCGGGGGTATTGGAAAACCGAGCATATATTTTCACATAAAACTGTCCACATGCATATATGGAGTGTCGTATGTATTTGTTTTATCTGATATAATCGTAGATTGAACTGAGTAACTTACTCTTATGGAAGAACATAGTTCAACATTTTGTAGCAGCCAAGGTGCGATGGAGAAGTTCGTTTCAGAAATGAAAAAAATAAAATAAATGAATAAGTATGCTATCAGAAGAAAAATAGTTATGTTATGAAACGTGGCAGTCAATAATTTACTTGCATACGTTATATTTGCTGTATTGTGAGCATCATGTATGATTATTAATGGAATTTGATATAAATCTCGAGCCAATAGTCAGGCGCGTTGTTCGTTAGCTTAGCGTAATTGTTAAACTGCGAGGCTTGCTGTGAATTCAGTACCCAGCTTATGTCGACTGTCTTCCTGTCTGCTCTGGCAATTTTAGAAGCTGTTTTAAGCAGTAGTTCCTATAGCTGCGTTGTATTCTTGTAGGTGTTCTGTATATTAATATCTTTGCTTTTTAAGTATAGAGTTTCAGTGTTATAAAATTTATAAAAGCACAATAAATATAAAGTTTTATAAGACAGATGAGGGAACGCCGGATTTTGCTTCTGAAGAACTCTATTTTTTCGTAATAGATTTGACAAGGAATCACTCGATTGGAAATTTATTGATCTTGGTATAATACAGTATGGCATAACATAGCATGAAAGTATATTTTAGATGGATAAAATACGTGAAGATAAGAATGGTGCGAATGTTGAGTCAAGCTCCAATTTGTTTCTTTTAGGAACAGATTCCTCCATCTGAATCCACCGTATATCTTTTTTCTTTTATAACTGAATGTAGATACATAGGTGATAAATATTCCGTGAACAATCTAAGCCAACAAATAAAAGCACATACGATAACAGTTATTGGCCTTCAGTGAGAGTATATTGTTCATTTTATGTTTTTATTGAATTTTTTACCACAAAGATAACTGCTTTAAGAAGGTACGAGGTCCTGAGACCTCCAGGAAAAAGTCCTGACAATAAATAATGTCCAGCGTCCTTAAACCCTCCATGACGGCAATGTTGACGTCCACATCTGTCGAAATTTAATGTTTTTGTAAACTTTCCATTGTTGAAAATGGCTTCCTGTTAGAGATCCAATATCGATATCCAATGGCTGGCCCGCTTCGCCATGGGAAGAGGTGATCTTCCTTGGATTGCTGCTCGGTTCGATTCTTTGTCATCCTTGATTGATTGCCGGTTAAGATTTCGGAAGGGGGGGGATGGGGGGAGGGTCAATGGCGACCTCCTTTGGCCTTGGTTGAATGTGGGAGGTGATTTTGTTTGTAGTAATTTCCTCACTGACATTTTCAAGATTCATTCCTTTGAAGGGAAAGCAGGTGGGATATACTTTTTTTTCGTGTATTTTAGAGGTGATGGAAACAGGAACCAGTGGCCCTTTTTAACTCTAAGCTAATTTAAACATGAAAAAGGAGGGCGGGACGAGATTGGGTCCTTTTGCCGAAGGAAGTAAAAGACTTTGCAATAGACTCTCCACCTGGAAGAGGGAAGATTGTAGGAGTGCGGGAAACCTCTTTCGTTCTCGGTTTTATGGTGAGATCATTCGAGCAACAAGATTTTATTTGGCTACAAAATAGGTATGACGGTTTGGGAAAGCAGCGGGAATTGTCGCCAAGAAGATTGCAGTATACATAAGAAGATTAAAGGTGAAAGTTGAGGGCATCTGTGTTAGTGATTTAAGTAGAAATTTACAGACTGCCATGCCCAAAGAACGTAAAGAGTACGTAGTTTCTTTTTACCATATATTTTTTTAATAGGAAAAAAATGTTAACGAAAAATAAAGGACCTAATGCACGTGGTTACTACTGCGAAAGTAAAATCAGTTTCACAATCCTCAAGAAAACTTTAGGAAGTACGGCAGGTTTTGTTGGTTTTTTGATCAGGCATCAATCATTCTGGCTTTTTCGTATTTTGGAAATCCATTTTTCTCTAACTGCTTTTGAAGGCTCCTAGCATAAAGTTACCATTTATTTCTTGTGCGCGTTATTCGATAATTTTGTTACTCTGATGTAATTAATATTTCGCACCCTTGTCATAATTCATATTCTGTTAACTGTGGGTCCTTAGCTAGACATAGAGGCCATCTGATAATATCCAAGATATCCTAATGAAAAAGGCAACTCTCTTGAAATGCGATAAGATCAGAGAAAGAAAGGTTACTTTATCGGCAAAGATTATACGTACTAAAGAAGTAATGGCTCGGTTTCCTCCATATCTATCTCCACCGGTCACCCATATCTCGACCCCCACTGGAAATAAAACACGAACCATTATCGCACACCATAAAATATTCCGCGAAATCCCGCTCGGTTAATGGAGGTTAGTTACTCCCATATGCAGCAGTCGCGCGAGAGGCAATAATTGCTTGTAATACCCGGCATGTAATTACCTGTTAAGTTCTCCAATCACACCAGGCTCGCTCGCGAGTATTCGGGAAGAGCGAATCGAACGCCCCGAAAATGCACCGCTGTGACCGACTGGAGTGGGCGAGTCAATACTATATACAGTAACCTCGTGATTAAATGCTGCGGTGCATGGTCCTTGTCTCCAGTGTAATGGCGGAAGATATGACCGCCGGAGAGTGAATATTAGGTCATAAACGAGGGTAAGGAAAGTTATATTTATGGTTATGGCATCTCCTGAGATTGCAACTCGAAAATATATATACTCTTTTCTGAGAGGTTTTCCTTCGGAGCGAGTAATAGAATTCTTTATGCGTCGTAACATGCAGTGTATTTGGCCAGATTGATACAAATGAGACCGTCGCGTTGACGTTTGAAGATGTTCTATTGCCGTTCCAGGGAGAGAAAAATTTAACGTTCATTTTGTGTTGCATATTTTTGCACATTTGCCAATGCACGTGAATGCAGATGCATGAGGATATAATGAAGCAACCAGCGTCATGTTCGAATATTGCTTTTTCAGCGTTAGTGCTTGTATTCGGGGTGTTTATATTCAGGTTTGCAACTGACAGCGAATTTTAAGAATCAGTCATCGAATGTCAGATTCATGCTCTTCGACCCATTTTGGTAAATGCACAAACACATAAGTAGTTTTACTTGTAGATTTACGGTATCATTTTTAACGTAACATTTTCAGTTAACCTTAAAAGTGTTGTAATTGCCTAAAGTCATTTGAAATATTGTAATATTAGCAAGTCGATCAGGATTACGATTTATTCATCTTAAACCCATCATCAAATTTTTCTTTATTAATAAAAGAACCTAATTGTTGTCAGTCGGACGAAGTAACTGAAATGTCCGTGCAATCGATAAAAAGCTAGTCACGTTTCACGAACTTTTTGATGACCGTAGTGTTACATTTATCATATCGTATTTACGTACGATCGTGAATTTTATGCTCTTCACATTTCCAAAGATTTCAGCATAATTGGTTTCAGATCCTTTCAGACTAACTTCGAGTAACTTCGCTCTGACTTGCCATGACGTAGTTTTGTTTTTTGTGATGGTACTGAATCCTCTGCTTTGCCTGCATCTATTGGTAATCCTCAGAATGAGTGTTCTTTCGTGCCATTTCCCACATTTCCGTCATGTTGTCCTTCAGATTCATCCTTGTTCAGTTGCTCGTATGCAAATGGTTAGCTCACACTTCTATTTCTTCCCTTCGCAGTTATTTTGAAGACCGCGCTGAAGATCGTTTATATTAGGGGTGTTCACTGAGTCTTAGTCACTCAGTGGCCTTGGCTTCGCTAACATTTTCGATGTGATAGTAATTTAGTTATCCACGACACTCAGTATATAAAATGAAATACAATTCGCACGAAAGAATCAAATTACGGCAGTAATCAATCATTCTTGTCTTTTTCAAGACACCCTATCTCTCCTGAGCAGTTTCTATAACCCTTTTTGAAATGCATCCTGCTTTTCCCAGTATCAGGAGTTAGTTAATGGCTTACCGTCTTTTTAGCAAATTTCCTCCAGCTTCAAAAATACAATCACTGCATATATCTCATCCTCGACCTCTCATGACCTTTCGTGTTTGTCCTTGAATGTTAATGCACGCCCAATTAATCCGTGAAATTCTCCAGATACGAGGAATTTCGTCTAACGAGAACTTTGAGGTGGTTTCACACGATCAAGGTTCTTTGTATGTTTTGGCGTCTTGTCGCCAAACTTTGCAAAAGATCTAGTTTAGAAGCAAGGTTGAAACAGAGCGTGTTTATTTATACAGTCGTGACATACCCCCAACAGATACAGAAAATATCATAAGCATAATATCTTTCTCATTGTTACTACTTGAACGAAGATGATGATTGATAGTGAATGATAGGTAGCTGCTGACTCCACAATCATATTTATGTTGTTAATAACAAGTTATGAAAAAAATATGAAAAAGAAAACAAACTGATGCAGCAATAAATAGGACACGTGAATGACGTAGTTTAACGGTAAAAAAACTCCCGAAATTACAATACTTTTGCTGTAATGAAACGCAAAAATGCTCTTAAAAGATTTCAATAAATTATCATGCAGCTCTTTTGTGTTATGTATTGAAAACATGACAGAGATTTCCATAATACCAAAAATCATTTTCATGTTCGGCTGCGATATTTGCGTTTTATCGTCAACTAACAAGGGGATGGTGATTGACAAACTTTTTTTTTTAATAATACACATATTTCTGGGGAAATTATGTTTTTCCTCTTTATAACTGTGGCTTTCTGAAATTACTTACTGTCCAGTTACAAAATGTTTTACATGTGGATCTCTTCATTAAAAACATTCACAGTGCAATTATACAGTAAATTATGTGAAATTTTGATGTTTAAGAATGCGTTTGGGAATTCTGATATGTATATTAAACTTTATCAAAGCTTAATTGAAATGAAAGTTTTGTTTAATTTGCCAACGTTTTATTTACCGGGATGAAAAATGAAAAGAGCGATATACTCGTTAGCAACATTTGGAATCTTTAATTAAGATGTGTTGGAAAACTTTAAGTAACTTGAAGTTCACACAACACAACATTTTGCCTTGGAAGGCTAACTTGATTTTCATTAGCTCCGGAAGTTCTAAAACGTTCTTTTATTCTCAACTTATTTTGCCCTTATTTTTCTCTAGAGTTTGACCTTGAATAAGTTTGCCAATTTCCAAGATGAATCTCCGAGATGGGTCGTACAATAGGACCGTTGTTTGGTCTTGGAGGCCTGATGAGGAATACCTAAATAGTTTCACTTTTCGCTGATTCGCGTATTCTGCCACCCTTGGAGAAGTGGGCCAGTCAGTTTCTCAGGTTCAGGAAAATTTTTTATGCTGAGTTAGATGGCAATCTGGTTTCTTTTTTGTGCTAAAAACCTCTTTATAATTTCCTTTAATACTAAAATCTGTTTATTCATTTTGGAAAGCTCCACAAGGGCTTATTTCTCATAAAGTTGACTTGGCAATTGAGAGGATTTCTCGTGGACTGCTATCAAAATCCCCATCTGTAATTTTCATCTTAATTATTTTAGAACAGTCTCAGTGACTAATATTAATGATTTTTAAAAAGCATTTTTTATACAAAAATGGAGACTGGAGATTTCCAATACAGACTAGAGATTTCTTATGAGATACGATGGAGACTTTTTATGGTGCATAACAAAACTGAGGATTCATAAATACGAATGTTGCAATTTTTCCTAAAGCATGGCAGATATGATTTTATTTGTTTTGCCAACATTGCGTCAGTGCTGCCGGTTTTCCATTCATTAAGAATGATTATATAGCAAAGAATAACTGGCGCATTTACTGTTCCATAGGATTAACTTATACCCGAGGAGAATTATAATTGATAAGTGCATTTGCTCCGGATGGGCAGATGCATTTGTCAGTTGCAACTTCCTTTTGGTGTAAGTTATTCCTAGTGTATAGAGAATTGATTTTTGTCATTCCTGGTTTAATATTTATATATATATATATATATATATATATATATATATATATATATATATATCTTATAAATAAATATATATAAGTAAATATGAATAATATATATATATATATTATATATATATATATATATATATATATATATATATATATATATATATATATATATATACATACACACACATATTATTTGTTATCTCAATAAATTCTTTCATAATATATTTGCAAGAAGAAAAAAATGAGTCACTAAATCAAAACGTACATTAACAAAAAGAATATGTTGGTTTCAGCAAAAAAAAAAAAAGAAAACTGCACAAATAAATACGGTTTGTACCGTGCTCGTTGCATGTACAGTACCGCACCCTTCATTCATTTGAATTTCAGCAGCAGCTTGGTGATGAGTTCTGTCAATCATTACTTTTTTTTCTCTCGTTTTGTAAAATATAGAAAAGTTTCCATCCAGTCTGATATTTGTAGCCTTATATCATGATGACGTCAAAGCACCTTTATTATTATTATTATTGTTATTATTATTATTATTATTATTATTATTATTATTATTATATTTGTTATTATTATTATTATTATTATTATTACTCGTCTGTTAAGTAAATCAGCTTACAGAGCATTATTATATATTCCCAGTTCCACATAATAAGATTTCACCTTTATGAGTTTTGAAAAATGCTAAGCAGATTTTGAAACAATATATTATAATATATATATATATCAAAGTACTGCTGCTTCTACAAAGACGACAGAACAATTTATGCTAATAATTGAACGTTAAAAACACACAGGCTTATAACTTACCTAACCTATCTATTTATCCTATATATATATATATATATATATATATATATATATAAATATATATATATATATATATATATATATATATATATATATATATATATATATATATATATATACATATATATACATAGTTATATGGTGTGTTTGAAAGTGCCCACGCGCACACACACACTATTATATTATATATATATACATATAAATATATATATATATATTATATATATGATAAACAGGTAAGTTATACGCCTGCGTGTATTTGAATCTTACAGTTTTGATCATTTAACTATTAGCATAACTGTTCTGTCGTCTTTCTAGAAGCAGCAGTACTTTGATATATATTATAATATTGTTTCAAATCGCCTTAGCGCATTTTTCTAAAGTCATAAAGGCGAAATCTTATTATGTGAAAGGAACAACGGGGAATATATGTATAATGCTCTGTAAGCTGATTTGTAACAGACGTGTGATAATAATAATAATAATAATAATAATAATAATAATAATAATAATAATAATAATAATAAATAAAAGTGCTTTGACGTCTTCGTGATATAAGGCTACAAATATCCAACTGGACGGAAACTTTCCTGTATTTTACAAAACGAGAGAGAAAAAGGAAAAGTAATTTTGACAGAACTCATCACCAAAGCTGTGCTAAAATTCAACTGAATGAAGGGTGCGATGCTTTACATGCAGCGAACATGGTACAAACCCGTATTTATTTGTGTGTGTGTGTGTGTGTTTTTTTTTTTTTGCAAAAACCGAAATATTCCTTGTTAATTTAGCACACTTGTATTCAGCCACTTTTGATTTTGTGGTTCATTTTTATAAATTTATTATGAGGAGTTTAGTGCACTCACAAATAATATGTCAGATCTCGGTAACACTGATCTTAAACGTTTAGGTTTTGTAGATGTGAAGAGACATTTCAAATGTTTTATTTATAAAAAATGTTTTAGTTTTATTTTACTCTAATTGTGGTAATATAATCGATAAAAAAGCCATAACGTAACCAGTTATCAGGTAAATTTGAAACATTATATACTGTACTTCAAACTGAACTAATATTTCTGAGTAGGCATGACACAAGTTCGGTAACGAAAAGGCAGTCATTTACAGAAGTAATTTTTTTTATTGCTCATGTCGGCATTTTATTTTCAAACATATGGAAGTTTTATTTGAACTTATGTTACCACTAGCGAGAGGCAGGCGCTGCGCTTCGCGGGGCAGGAGGGCATTTGAAGGATTCCCTGTTCAAATGCGGCTGCCAGTCGTGAACTGGGTCCTTCGTCTTAAGGACTTCTCTTCAGGTGTTTCATTGACCTCATACAAATCAACGTTGCAATGCCTTTGGTCATCATCGCCATTAATAAATGAAATGTCGCCTCAAGGGAATAAAAAACAAAATTTCCAAGAAACTGATAAAATGATAAAAATAAATTGACGATACGTTATAAATTTTCAGGAAAACCAGCTTCCTCCACGAACTTCAAAATATCCTCTCCAGGATCCTAGGAAGAATGATAATAACCCTCTTCAACAGTGAACTCTGATAAGAAACTATTTCTCAAGTTCCCAAGGTTGGGGGACTGAACAGTGCAAAGTGTTACTTAGAGACTAATAGCAATAATATGAAATACACTTTCCCCTTGGCAAGGGAGAATTGTGATACAGACTAAGTGATGCAGAGTACAATACAAAAATAAAAAAAAATAATTTTCATCATCTGGAAAACAGAAATTATAAAGTAATAAAGAGCATTCTATTAATGGGAAATCAAGCTGCAATGATTTTCTTATCAGATCTCCCAAGGAATCCTGACTTCCTCTTCTGGAGAGGACACTCCCCTTCAAGGGTGCCCTCACCAAGCCCGCTTCCTCAGCCCAGCAGGACACCTGCCTTTCTCTGAAGAAGCAGCCCCTGGGTCGGACCCTTTCCTTCAAGGCTGCCCTCAAGAGACTGGCGAGCCTTAGGGGCTTTTGGGCCTCATCCTTGAAGTCTTTGGGCCCTCTCCATGCCTGCTTCCACAGCCCGGCAGGACACCTGCCTTCCTCCGAGGAAGCAGCCTCTGGGTCGGACCCTTCCCTTCAAGGGTGCCCTCAAGAGACTGACGAGCCTTGGAGACTAGAACCTCATCCTTGAAGTTCTTGGGTCCTCTCCAGGCCCACTTCCCCAGCCTGGCAGGATACCTGCCTTCCTCCAAGGAAGCAGCCTCTGGGTCGGACCCTTCCCTTCAAGGGTGACCTCAAGAAACTGGCAAGCCTTGGGGGCTTTAGGGTCCCATCCTTGAGGTGCTTGGGTCCTCTCCAGGCCCTCACCCCCAGCTTGGCAGGAGACCTCCCTTCCCCCGAGGAAGCAGTCTCTGGGTCGGACCCTTCCCTTCATGGTTGGCCTCAAGAGACTGGTGAGCCTTGGTGGCATTTGGGCCTCATCCTTGAAGTTGTTGGAGCATCTCCATGCAAGCTTCCCCAGCCTGGCAGGATACCTGCCTTCCTCCGAGGTAGCAGCCTCTGAATTGGACCCTTCCCCTTCAAGACTGCCCTTGAGAGACTGGCGAGCCTTTGGGGCTTTTGGGCCTCATCCTTGAAGTTCTTGGGCCCTCTCCAGGCCCGCTTCCCCAGCCTGGTAGGAGAGCTGCCTTCCCCCGAGGAAGCAGCCTCTGGGTAGGACCCTTCCCTTCAAGGCTGCCATCAAGAGAATGGCGAGCCTTGAGGGCTTTTGGGCCCCATCCTTGAGGGGCTTCGGCCATCTCCAAGCCTGCTTCCCCAGCCTGGCAGGATACCTTCCTTCCTTCGAGGAAGCAGCCTCTGGGTTGGACCCTTCCCTTCAAGGCTGGTCTCAAGAGACTGGTGTGCCTTGGGGGCATTTGGGCCTCATCATTGAAGTTCTCGGGTCGTCTTCAGGCCCGCTTTCCCAGCTTAGCAGGATACCTGCCTTCCTCCGAGGCAGCAGCCTCTGGGTCAGGCCCTTCCCTTCAAGTGCGCCCTCTTGAGACTGGCAGGCCTTGGGGCTTTTGGGTCTCATCCTTGAAGTTCTTGGGTCCTCTCCATGCCCGCTTCCCCAGCCTGGCAGGATACCTGCCTTCCTCCGAGGAAGCAGCCTCTGGGTTGGACCCTTCCCTTCAAGGGTGCCCTCAAGAGACTGGCGAGCCTTTGGGCTTTTGGGTCTCATCCTTGAAGTTCTTGGGTCCTCTCCATGCCCGCTTCCTCAGCCTGGCAAGATAAACTGCCTTCCTCCGAGGAAGAAGCCTATGGGTCGGACTCTTCCCTTCAAGGTTGCCCTCTAGAGACTGGCTAACCTTGGGGGCTCTTAGGCCTCATCCCTGAAGTTCTTGGGCCCTCTCCAGGTGCGCTTCCCCAGCCTGGCGGGATACCTGCCTTCCTCCGAGGAAGCAGCCTCTGGGTCGGACTCTTCCCTTCAAAGTTGCCCTCTAGAGACTGGCTAGCCTTGGGGGCTTTTGGGCCTCAACCTTGAAGTTCTTGGGCCGTCTCCAGGCCTCCTTCTCCAGCCTGGCAGAACACCTGCCTTCCTCCGAGGAAGCAGCCTCTGGCTCAGACCTTTTCCTTCAAGGCTGCCCTCAAGAGACTGTCGAGCCTTAGAGTCTCGCTGTTGTCTTCGAATTTTCTTACATCAGCCAGTCTTTCCAGTACATTTCCAACTTGTGTTAAGTCTTTCCGCAGACTTTCTATTATGTCTTGTAGCTCATCGATAGATTTTGTCCTTCTTTTGGGATTCGCTTACTAAAGATGATACTGATCTTTGCCTGAAGTCGCATCTAACTTTTATAGCAAAGCAAAATGAAATTTCAAAATACGTCAATGCAAAGATTGTAATAATAAAAAGAAAAATTTAATTGTTCGAATGGCAATGTTTAATAAGACGAGATAGGAACAGAATTAATGTGTTCATACGGAATAATTCTCTCTCTCTCTCTCTCTCTCTCTCTCTCTCTCTCTCTCTCTCTCTCTCTCTCTCTCTCTCTCTCTCTCTCTCAGGATTCCCAAAAGGCAATAGTTTTACTTTATATGATCAAGCCCCTCTCTGTCTCTCTCTTTTTCCCAAAACAATGGTTCTTACTGGTATAAGAGCACCTCACTCTCATATAAAATTAATTTGTAAGTAGTTTCTTGTTAAATTCTGATGTAATTAATGTTGAAGTTGTATAACAGGAGAAGCATTTACTCTGATCTTCATAATGCAGGTGGTTCATAGTTACCACATGAAATTAAGTGAACACTTCAGAAATGCTAAAGGTCAAGCAAGTTATATTTATAAGACGTCTTCACTACTCCAGGATCCTTTGAAGCTGTCTTCAGCTCCTGAAGCGTTCCTGGAGAAACTCCCATTGGATTTTTGGGCGGAATGATTCCGAATACAGAGTCTTGATTTCTCCATGAAACGTTTGTTTCTTTGTTTGAATGCACACTTGGAGATTCGCGAGTCTGCAGCAGAAGGAGACGAAGACAGCTGGATTCTTGAAGACTTCTTCAGGAAGCAGTGATAAGACTTCAAGAAGATATTATAATCCAATCGGGCGTTTCTCCAGAAATGCTTCAGGGGCTGAAGACAACTTCAAAGGATCTTGGAGCAGTGAAGACGTCATATAAATATAACTTGCTTGACCTTTGGAATTTATGAAGTGTTTAATTAACCTCATTTGGGGATGGGGAAGGGGGAGGGGAGGGACGCACACAGACACGTAGCCACACACACACACACACACACACACACACACACACACACACACACACACACACACACACACACACAGAAAGGCAGTCAAGGAAATTAATGTAACAGATGGCGTGCATGTTAAGAATTTCAGTTTTAGTATCGCATTTAAAAGATGCAGGGATGATGTTAAACAATTTTATGTTATATTAATTTCTATGATCATTACGAGCTAATATTATCGGTCGTCGATTGACGCTCATTTTGAGGTTAATATGAACATTATTTAAAGATTGAATCCCACTATAAATACATGGTTGCATGTTCTTTATTTCCAGAGGATTTTATCTGTCCATGCTTCTTGTAATTGAGCAATATTTTCCATCATTCAAGATTCAAATTTTACATTCGATTATTGTATAAAAAACAGCGATGTAAATCCATCTTTTTTCTTATATTTGACCCATTTACTGCTAATAATCTCTACGGCACAGTGCCGTTATAAGAGCAGAAACTATTGTGGTATACAATCTCGCCAAAAATACATCGAAGCATAACTTGTTCTAAGAAGTAATTTATCCGATGAATTATTCAGCGAAAGAGGTAATTGCATTGTTGACACACATGAACGTCTGAGAGGCCACATTGCAATTGCATACACTCTTTGAGATATCGATCAATCTATTTACCTTCCACTTGAGGGACTTTCTCGTCGGAACTTCTTTTCACGAGCTGAAAGCTCTTTTGATTGCTTCGTATTCTTGAAAATTGTCAAGTTTTCTCTGTGTCATGTTTATTTCTTTTCGCTTTAACTCGGGATTGGAGTTAGAACTGCACGCGACAAATTGCAAGGAACGAGGCAGTTATGTGAGATGTATGTCTTTTTCTCCTGCTCTGTTTCTGTCGGGATGTTTCTGCGAAAGTAGTGTTACTTTATGTATTCATACATACATACATACATACATACATACATACATACACATACATACATACATACATAGGTATATAACTATATATGTATATATGTATGAATATAATCTTTCTGTTTCCCTATACCTCCTGTTACTTCTTTCTAATGAACACCATATTCTTTGGAGGCTTGAATTTCAAGTTAATGGCTCCTGCGGGCTTGTTCCAAATAAATAGGTTCATCTTCTGAATAATAATAATAATAATAATAATAATAATAATAATAATAATAATAATAATAATAATAATACAGATACAAACAAGCACACACACACGGAGAGAGAGAGAGAGAGAGAGAGAGAGAGAGAGAGAGAGGGAGAGAGAGAGAAAGAGAACGCGCGTTTGTGAGTCATAAGCATCAATGTTTATTTATCGGTAATAAATTTTTCTTACCTTCTGGGGTTTACAGGCTATAGCATATACACGAGGGGAATTGTTTAAATATACGTAAAATTTTTTTGGTCAGTTTTAGAACTCAAGTCACACACAAAGGAAGGTACCTTCGTCCACTGCTATTCTGGCGTAAATGAATAAAGCAAATCGGAAATGCATCCAGAATTTTTGTATAAATCAGAAATTCATTCCGTCCCAACAATTTTTCAAATGCAAATATGAATTCAATCCGGATCAGGATAATTTAAACATTTTCAAATCCGGAGTAGCGAACCGCTGTGCTGCCGTTTTGAAAGCTTTGACGAGTTTGTCGAAACATTTATCATATAATCTTCAAAACCCTTTAACGAATAAAAAAAAAAAAATTGATCGATTAACACGTATCGTCCCCTCATCTAACTTAATTTAGATAAGGAATAATGTAATTTCATAATGGCTTTCGTGTACAGTGATCTTCAAATAATATAGTAATAATAAAAAATAGGGGAGCAGAACAAATATGGCACTGAACTCATATTTTAATGTGTTAATGATTTTATTGTACAAAAAGTGGTTTGTTTATTTCATAATCCCTTGCTTATTTCTTCTGATGGTTTCTCTCTTTCACCATATTTAGTATATTCTTTGTCTAGGTTTTGGTCTCAATTTCATACTTAGGTACAACTAATAGATTAATTTTGCATTCAGGATGTAAATATAAGTCATATGCATTCGTGTGTAGGTATAGAAACGTTATATTATCAAAACTTTATGGTGACAGAACAGACACTTCCCCTGATTAGTGTAATAAGTTTTAAGCTTTGTTACCTTTAATAATTTAACCAAGCAGTCTTTCTCGTATCTCGGTGGTTGCAGTCATGGCAACTTACCTCGGTGTCATGTACGTTTTTGCTGTATTTGCTGAGTGTCTGTATATTAATTTTTCAAATGTTTACTTATCATTATAAGCACCCTGTATTTATATACGTACAATTTGGTCTGTGTATTCAGTTTTCAAAATATTCTTATCATATATACATATATATATCATATTTAATTTTTATGTTCAGAGTTTTTAAGTTATTAATGAAGGTTCAGTTACCCACGGACACACACACATATATACATATATATAATATATATATATAAATATATATATATATATATATATATATATATATATATATATATATATATATATATATATATATACTGTATATATATTATATATATATATATATATATATATATATATATATATATATATATGTATATATATATATATATATATATATATATATATATATATATATATATATATATATATATATATATATATAATGGGCAATAATCCGTTTCAGCTAGTAGTAGTTGGGATGGCCCCAGACAAACAAATTGAGAATTTTCACTGAAAATCCGGTACAAATCCCCCCTAAGTGTAATACATACAATCGTTATTGGCTGACATAGCTGAGTAAAGGTGACAGTTACAGAGAAAGTGGATAAAATCATGAAAATTATGTACAGTAATTTTCAAGATTTTATAAAAATTATGTTCAGTAATTTTCAAGAATTTATAAATTTTCTCTGTTACTGTCACCCTTGCTCAGCTTTCCCAGCCAATAGTGATTATATATACGTTTAACTATGAAAACTATAAAACACATTATTACAACAATTCGTGAGTGAGTGGCTATTTATTAATTTAATATTTGTGTTCGGATATAAAATACGATTATCGAGGACAATTCTTTTCTCTTCCATGACTTTTATGAGGAGGCTACAAGGCAATCTCATTTAGCTTATTATTAGAGCTCTCTCTCTCTCTCTCTCTCTCTCTCTCTCTCTCTCTCTCTCTCTCTCTCTCTCTCTCTCTCGTTAAGAAGGACTGAAAAAATGGTATGGAATATATTCTTTTAAACTGTATACTCTCTCTCTCTCTCTCTCTCTCTCTCTCTCTCTCTCTCTCTCTCTCTCTCTCTCTCTTTATCATATTTTCTTATTTAATGCTCCTATCACTGATGGAGAAATCAAATCATGCACTGGTACGCTGGAAGCATAACTAATCGCGTAATGAAGTGTCTCGACGACCGTGAATATAAAATGAAAATGAAATGCCCTTTAAAATCCAATGTCAATAGTCAGTTCTCTCTCCATTACAAAAAAAAAGACAAAAAATCTGTTTCACTCATTCCCTTTGGTACAAAGTTTATATTCAGAGCGCAAAGAATTGTTCTTTAATGACCGTTTCTCCATTGGATTCAACTCTCCCCTTTGAGATCACGAAAAATTTATATTTTTCTTTTTTCAAAGGTGTCGGGTGGGGTAGGGAGTGCTCGGTAAAGAGACAGTGCGATGATTTTCTTTTGTTGTTATTTTGCGTGATGATTGTAGTATATATATATATATATATATATATATATATATATATATATATATATATATATATATATGTAGCTTATATGTAGTATATACATATATATATGTATAATATATATATATATATATATATATATATATATATATATATATATATATATATATATATATATATATATATATATATATATATGCACACACACATATATGTAAAACTGAGTGTTGTAAAAGTTTATCAACATTTTATGGATCTATCTAGCTATATGAATTATATATATAATATATGTATATATATATATATATACATATATATATATATATATATATATATATATAATATATATGTATATATATTATATATATACACACACACACACACACACACACACACACACACACACACACACATATATATATATATATATATATATATATATATATATATATATATATATATATATATATATATATATATATACATATACTCATGTCTCATACACCCTAGACCTTCCTGTACTAACAAATCGTAAGGTACTTAATATCAAATTTATCGTACCTTAGGAATCACTTACAATAAAATGAATTCCATGTTAATGAGTAATTGTGCATATATATATGCATGATATATATATGCATGATTATATATATATATGTATATATACATCACAAATATTTAACCCTAAATACTCATATCGAATTCACTTTACCGTAAGGTAAGGAAATTTCGAGATTATGGGGTTACGGTTTGATAGTACATAAATGTCACTCGTATATAGGAGGCAAAAGCAGCTCTCACACAAATAGATATATACATATATAGATTTAGTAGATGACTTTTATGGGCATGGTCTTTCTCTTATTAAATGCTGACGCACTTTTACATGTTCCAGTAGCCTATATTAATTTTCAATGCTGAAGATCTGATGGAGAAGACAAAAAGGTGCCGTGTAACCCTATTAATTTACCCTTATGCCGACAGCTGTTTGAGTCACTTAACTTTACAAAAAACTGCATTGCTTATAATATTACCGGCAGCCGTACAACTAAAAATGAGAATGGAAATGGAAGAACCTTATTACCCTAGAAGTGAAGTATTGCCTGCTAGAGAAAGGCGAATAGTAACGGTTTCATTTATTCTTACTGAAAATTAAGAATAAATGAAACAGTTGCTACTTCTCTTCATTTAATAGGCAAACTTTCATTTCTAGGGTACTAAGACCCTTCCATTTCCATACCTCTTTCACACCAGGCATCCGACAATTTCTTAATTACCTTCCCCACCTTCCTCCTAAAACTAATTATAAAAAAATTTTCCATATCCTACAGCCCACTGTTCTCTACGCGTGGTCAGACCTCCTCAAAATACTTTGCTTCATCTTTTCACCAATACTAGTGTTTTTATAGTATCTTTGCATCTGTAAACCTCTCGCGTTCTCATCCCTTCCGTGCTAAAAATACTAAGCAACAAGTTGTTTTAAGAAATTTACATTTTTCCTCTCATTTATATTCAACATCCAAACTTTACTTTTATGCAGGATAGTTGGCTCTACAAGCCTTTCATATATCATAACTTTTTCTGCCGAGGACCCTTTTCATCTACTTCAATCCCTTTGCAGAATTCTTGCTACCTTCTTGGAATGAGCTACTCTGTCATCCGAGTGTCACTCGTTACATTTACTACCAAATACTAATATGAATCGGCTAATTCTAGTCATCCACTGTCTTTACTTACATTTATTTCTCTATCGTTCTGACTTTCTTTTACCATCAAGACTTCTCTTGCTAACGTGCACTATGTAACGTCTTACAAATATTATCTTTGCCTTTTCTCTTGTGTCTACAGCTTTTGGCAAACATCAGCCATTCCACACGCCATTCGTGGTTTTTATAAGTTCCACAACTTTTCCTACTTCTGTCCATTTTTAAATGCTTTCATTACTCCTCCCAAACAAATACCAGACAACCAGGGATATTTATCACATCTTTGTCCTAGACCCACTTTTCACCAGACCCGCGGTGTTCACGTCTACACTGTTAAAGCTTTCATTTTCATCTTAAAAATTTTTTATTCTCAAAAGTTACCTCTTGTATCTTGAATCCTAAGTACCCTCCACATTGCGTAATCGTTTTCTAAGTTCATGAACCCCGTCCCATACACTTTCAAACGTCTCACTTACTGATCAATAAAAAACACTTGATTCACGCACTCTGTTACTTGTTTAAACCAAGCTATTCTTCCCCTGTCAGTCACTCTGTTACTCTCTTGCTACTTCAGTCTAAAGTGTGACAATGGAACCCTAAATAAAGTGCTGTGAACCCTTGCGAGGGGGAATCACCCCTAAAAACTGTTTCTTCTCATGCCTCAAAGGGCAGTAACGTTAGGTCAGTCGACTCATATGACTTCTGTAGTATTATTAATCAGTACCAGAGGATATCTGACTCTTTGGCAAAGGGGAATGCCCCCTTGACAACGAGCTAGCCTTCGTCTTGTACGGAAATTCGTAATCTGTAAATCCCTCGGGTAATAAACACGTAATTTCCTGTTCGTCTATTTTTATTTTCTTTTTGATTAACTATAATAATATAAACTTATACAGTACATGGACGTTAATTTCAGAATTAATTTCCTGCTTTGTATCATTAAACAGTTTAGCTGTATCTTAATTTTTTATTTGCCTACAGAAATAGATGTAATGTCTCATCTTTTGCCATTTGATTCTAGTCATTTTAATCTATCCGTTTCGAACGCTACAAATATAAATGTCTATGAGGCATAATGGTTTTGGGTTAGAAAGTAATTGTAAATGAATGGCTATGAGGCATAATGTTTTTGGGTTAGAAAATTATTGTAAATAAAATTATGAATGAATAGCGTGCCTACTTGTTTGTCCTCCGTCTAATCAGTAAATGCTTGATATCGTATCGAAAGTGGAGACTTGTACCTTTTAATGAATCTGGAGTGGAAATTAAGAACCAAGGTAATTACTGTATCTGAAGTTTTATTGCTTACATTACATAGGCTTTGTGACTCGTTTAAATGTTTGTGTGAAAATCCACAAATATTTTTTCCATTGTTCAGGCTAATCATGTTTCATCTTTCAAGATCATTCTGTATAATTTTCACCAGTATAAAGGAGAGAATTTTTTTCTTTGCTATTTCAAAGTAAGTTTAGATGCTGTTAGCGCCGTTACAATTTTATTCCCAAAATTATAAGCCAACCCCTTTGTGCGTATGTTTATGAAAAGAAGTTGTGGTATTAAGAACATGGTTACTACGGAAAGGTTTTGCATTAATAGGAGTAAAGAAGTTTACCGATTATTAAAAATTAGTCTTCATGAAGGAGTAAGCAAGACCTTAAAAACCTAAACAAATTAGAAAATATAGTTCCACATTTATTTGATTTCAGCTGCAGTTAATTTCCTCTCTGTCCCCCCTCGACTTCGTAATTAATACCCCTAATCTTTTTATCAGGCAGCAACGTCAGGCCACACTTCCATTTACTCAGTGGAACTCATTAATCCTCGGACTGTACACTTCAGTAGCTGTGTTTTCCTCTCCCGGCAAGGTTCAGAATTTTCCTTCTGCTCTTTTTAGATATTTTCATCCTTCTGGATGTAGGTCGCCCTGTCATCACCTTTGCGGTTAAGCCCTATGCCTTTTCCCCACCTTATTCACGTTTTTTCTCTTGTATTTTTCGGAACTGGGCATGATAAGGGCATTTGTCTGGCTGTCCAACAGTCTTTTGCTTTAAAAAAGTCACCCAACTCTATAACCGGATCACCACTATTCGTTTTGTTTTTAGTTAATAAAATCATCAGAAGGCTGAATTTTCTGCAGGGAATCCTGAAAGTCATCTACATTTGTTGTATGAAGTGCTTATTAATGCGGCAAATGATATGTAATTCCTTTTTCACTGAGAGAATCTTCAGCAGATACTGAAGTTCAAGTTAAGACTTTTACTTTATGCCTACCGTTTTCAGCAAGCTGGGAAATCTTGCATTTCCTTGTATTATTATTCCAATAGGGAATGCGAAACTGTGTATGTGTGTGTGTTTGTGTGTACGAGAGAGAGAGAGAGAGAGAGAGAGAGAGAGAGAGAGAGAGAGAGAGAGAACAGCTTTTGACATGTGTAAAAAGTTACTGAACTTCCTTCCTAATTTACAAGTAGAATGTGCTATATATAATGATGAAGACTTGACCCATTTTTTTCTCCACTCTTCCTAATTTGTTTGTACCCCAGTTCTTTTTATATAGATCTGAATTCTATTCTTCTTCCCTTTCCTTATTTTTATCCTACTCCTTTACTTTTTCTAAATTTCATTTTTTAAACATTTTTGGTTTCTTGCATTTCCTCCTATTTTCTGTTTTCTAATGTACGTTCCGCTTGCCCTTCCTTATTTACGTTCTACCGTTGTGCCTTTATTTCTCATTCAGTTCCTCTTCCATACTTACCCTAATGTTGTCCTTATTCCCTCACAGAGATCGCGAGGCAGCTGAAGGACAACTACAAGATTGAGAAGAACGACTACACCATCCTGGAGGAGGTAGTGCTCCAGGGTGTCCCTCATAAGGCAGGGCAGCAGTGGAAGTTCGCCGGTGCCTTCTACTACGCCACCACAGTATTGACGACAATCGGTGAGTCATCCATTACCTTCGCCTCTTCAGTCTTTAGTCTTAAGTTTCTTCATTCTTTTCGCTGTGTTTTGTCTGGGCAGACAGATGATAGCAAAGGATTTCATGGAGTAGATGAAGGTCTTCATTCTTTTGGACTCTTTCCATGTTGATTTCTGATAAACAAGTGATGATGATTTAGCATGAAAAGTAATAAATGTTGGGTGAATTATTCAGCTACCTGTGTCTCTTCAGACTTTATACTTAAGTTTCTTCATTCTTTTCGCTGCGTTTATGTCTGGGCCAGGCAGTTGGTAGTTTAGGATTGTATAGAGAAAATATAGGTTTTTCTTTAACTTTTTCCATATTAATGTCTGATGTACTGGGGACGATAATTTAACATAAAAAGTAATAAATCTCGGGTGAATCACCTATTACCTCTGTCTTTTCAGTCTTTAGTCTTCAGTTTTTTTATTCTTTTCGCTGTCTTTTGTATGGGACGGGTCGGTGATAGCATAGGATTTCACCGAGCAAATGTAGGTCCTCATTCTTTTGAACTCTTTCCATGTTAATGTCTGATGTACTTGGGATGGTAATTTAGCTAAATCTTCCGTGAATAAGACTTCGTTCCATAGTGGTAGAGTAAGAGGTATTGATTGTAGTGTTTTCCTGGTATTTTTTTTGTTTGTTTATTTTACATTATTTCACATTGATTATATTACACAAAGTATCATAGAGTCAATATCGTTTGCACCTTGCCATTCGCGTACCATAGGACATCCGATTAAAAAAAAAAGGGAACAATAAAGGAAATTTATGGTCACCAATAACATTTTCTTGAAAAAAGTAAAAAAAAAAACTAAAAAAGTTATTAGTCGGTGCTTTTTATTGTAAGCCATTTGTACCATACTCAGAAGGAGATATATATAAAGAACTAAATTGTGACTTTTATTAGCTTCTGTAGCACAGTAGGTGACATTTCAGAGATAGGGTTTGAGAAAAAAGTTACTTTTTTTATTGTGCTATAACGTTATGAACTATATTTGAAAGAAACTGTGAAAAAAGAAATTATGGAGTTGACAGCGTTACATGAAACTGCTCATTAGAGGAAGACCAGATCCAGGCTGGGATTCTTTTGTCTTCGCAATCAGATAATGCGAAGGAAGAAAGTAGGACGCGATGAGTGAGTGAGGGAATGGTCCTGTGGGTTGTGGGGCGGGGTGACGACCCTCCTCCACCCGGAGGGCAGCGCCCCTCGACCATCCACGCGACTTCAATATCTCTTTGGTGTCTTTTGGAGGGCCCTTGGCTCGTCCTTGCAGGGGATTAACAGGCATCAAGAGCAAGAAAATTGCACTATTAACTTTAATTCATTCTTGTTTTCTTTCTGTTCTCAAAGAGAGAGAAAAAAAGGCTCTGTCTTTTTGTAGTACAATTGTGATCGGTGGAAGGCGAGACGGTTTCGTTTTGCCTGGAACAGTCGGGCAATTTTATGGTCAATGGGAGCCTGGATTTGAAACTTCATGTTACAAATGTAGTGCTTTCTTATCCTTTATATCTCATATTTTTTCCTTTTTCTTATTGGGGTACTGCAGTGTGATTTAGTTACTTCAGGCAGTGTACTCTTTTTAGGTCATCTGTTCATGTTTTTTTCTTGATTATTGTTTTCCTTAGTTCATTTGTGTTAACTGTGGCTTCGTTTTTGGATCAAGGATCAAGAAAACTGCGGAATGAATCTTGGTATCGTGTACCAACTCACTGTCATTTCCATCGCTGCATTTATACATTCTTTCCAAATATTCATTCCTCGAGGTCATTTCCTTCATCAGCGTAAATCATCCTCCTCCTAATCATCTTGTTTACCTTCAAGAACTTCTCTCTCTCTTCTCCAAGGTTATTTTTTCCATTAGCATCAATCATCCCATTTTTTTTGCATAATCATTATATCCTCTTGTCGCCTCCGTTATAATTTCCTCAGCCCTCTGTAACTTACATTTCGCCTTTTACAAATTATTTTTATATTCGACTCATGTTTTATCTTAGGAAGTGACCATAGTGGCCCCCGTGGGGATCATTCTGCTTCTCTCGCCTTCGAAGCGTTAAACAAACCAGGCTCACTCACGCCCACGAGCACAACGCCCACGTCTCGACGAGGCTCACGCAGTCTTAACAGAGCAAATTTTGCCTCTCGTTTTTTCCCCACTTATTTTCTCATTTTAGACTTTCGCACTTGGTGATTTCTTTTTCTTTTTTTTTTTTTTACTTAGGAACGAGATTTTTTTTTGGTAATTACAAATTAATTGCCTTGCGGTTTTAAACTTTTATTTTATTGGAAATCTGCACATGGTAGTTTAGTATTATTTATCATATATCAAGTTAACTAAAAAAAATGGAAGACTACAGTTGTTTGAAAAGAAGGAAATTTGAAAGTAAAATGTGATCAAGAATCTGGTTTTGAAGGTAACATGGAACTATAAATGTTAATATGGATGTTTTTTTTTTTAAAAAAGGAAGCAATTTCTTTATGTAGGTATTAGAAAATAGATAAAAAATTATCTGATGAGAGAAATGATAGCCAAAGACCAAGTAAAGCAAGAAAGAAGCAGGTTGTATACAACAGATTTAGGAAGAGGCCATGAATGTCACTTGGGAAGCCAGGATGAAAATATATGGCAGATTTGTTAGGCCAACTCTCTTTCACGGAACTGAAGCTTAGATGTTGAGTGTAAATGCAAGAAAAAATACTGAGACCGTTTTTTTAATGCCCTGTTTGGGGAAGCAATTAAGTGTATCGAAAAATTAAGTACGTGTATAAAAATGAACACCTACTGTACACTATTTTTTGTCCCCATATACTTGATGGTTCCAAGTGCTAGCTAATGGGCCTAAAAAATATAATCTGAGATTGGGATTTCGAGACCCTGTCTTCCCACCCCCACCCCACTTACGATGCGCTACAGATAACTAGGTACCTGATAATTAATCCACTGCTTAGGTCAACAGAGTCATGATGGACCTCCTAAGCTTCTTGCATCGCTCGTTCACACACACACACACACACACACACACACACACACATATATGTATATATATATATATATGCACTTATGTATGTATGTATGTATGATACATATAGATACATACATACATATATATTTAAAAGGTTTTGGATGATAAAATTTTGCTTACCATTAGCGCTAGATTTGCATACTGGAGCTCTGCATATATTTATTTTTATTTTTAGTGCTCTTACGCATAAGACCTGTGAGTAATAGCTTTATCTCTGCTAAATTAGGAAAACAGTCATGTTCTGTACTGTAAATATTTTTAAACTACATCTTTTATTAAAAAGGCAAATTTTTACTTCATTCACACTAGTACTAGAAGCACGTCATAAGTAAAAAAAAAATAAAGTAAAAGATGCACGTCATAAGTAAGAAAAAAAATTAATTATTGAACACCTGCAGCCTATATAATCTTCCTAAAGTAAGCTACCATTACCCTTTGAAGCAGACGCATTAGCGGCACAGTCGGATTGAAGGTTCAGTGAGCGCAAGAAATTCATTACAAAAGGGACACTTGACAGCCAGGCAGCTGTTATTGCGACTGTGGGAGGCAACGCTAAAAGCAGCTAAGATTAGGAAGGAGTGGCGGAGTGGCAAGTGGGAATGTTCGCCTTTTATATGTTAATAATGTCGAGAGGACGGGTAGTAGTGGTAGTAACCTGACGCTCGTGTACGGAGAGAGAGAGAGAGAGAGAGAAAGGGCAATGTGAGGTGCCTGACCCCTCTGTGAAGTGATTACCATTCCCCCTTTGAAAGTGGGAAGAATACAGTTGTCGAGGCGAAAGAAAAGCTTTCAGGATGGGTTAGTAAAGAGGAGTGGATACTGGTGACCTTAGTAATGTTATACACACACACACTCACACACATATATATATATATATATAT
>NC_089748.1:53503597-53506097 GCF_040412425.1 Macrobrachium rosenbergii
TATGCCCAACATTTTCGTAATATTTTTTATCTCTCTCTCTCTCTCTCTCTCTCTCTCTCTCTTCTCTCTCTCTCTCTCTCTCTCTCTCTCCGAAAGCTTAAGCTTTTTGGAGAAGTTCCTCACTCTTCCTCTTTCCGTTGAGAGAGAGAGAGAGAGAGAGAGAGAGAGAGAGAGAGAGAGATTCGTAATGCGATATCACTTCATTTTTGACGCAGTAATCTCCCTAATCATAACAACTTAATACTTGATTCTTGACGGCACAGGAAGTGTAACAAACAAATATTCATCGATTTAAAATGACTTCGTATCAGCTGGTAGTAATCTGCATTGAGCAAACACGGTGCCTTTAGAGACGTATTTACTCTGAAGTTGCAGGGGAAAGGTGTTATGTGTAGCGAATCCACTCTCATGAACGAACATTTCTGCAGTTGAAAGTTTTCGCCCACTGAACGAAACTTGAGACTGGAGACTTTTTTTTTTTTTGTCAATAATTAGAGGAACGCGCAGGGCTTATTTTCGCATTGAGTATTTTTACTTTTCAAAGAAAAGGGGGGTTGGTATATTTCCATACCTATATTTCGTAGTCCCGGAACATTTTCATATTTAATGTGTATTTTTCCATGAGTGTTTTGGAGTACTTTGGTGGGTTATTATTAATTCGAGCTAATTTGCAAAAAAAAGGGAAAGAAAATCCGAGTGTTGAGAATTATCGACGCCCAGAAGAATATTTTTGATGCTCGTAAAGCTTTTTCTTTCCTTCACATACGCACACACACGGACATGTATATAAGTATATATATATATATATATATATATATATATATATATATATATATATATATATATATATATAATATATATATACAGAATATGAGAATGTAATGAGTATGTAAATATATGTAAGAAGATGAAGGCTCTCTCTCTCTTTTTCTTCTCTCTCTCTCTCTCTCTCTCTCTCTCTCTCTCTCTCTCTCTCTCTCTCTCTGCATATATATATATATATATAGATAGATAGATAGATAGATAGATAGATAGATCGATAGATAGACAGATGGATACATAGACGGACAGCTATCAATAGAAACTATCGTTTAGCCGCATTGGTAAATAAAATATTTTCCCTCATCGTCTTTGCGGGTATCCTCGGGGGAAGCGTTAGTTTCCCAAAAATAGACTTTCCCGGCATGGAAAATAGAGCATAAGCAGATTGCTTTATCTAGCCCAGGACAGTCTGTTCAAACCCAAGGCGACTTAGGATAAGTGGTAAGTTGTTTCAGCCTTCATTCCAGAAACTTGGACAAGGGAGCGGTACGCGACGAGCAGCTAAAAGCAATGTTTACCAAGGGTTTAGGTTCTGAAGTTTTCCAGGAGAGAGAGAGAGAGAGAGAGAGAGAGAGAGAGAGAGAGAGAGAGAGAGAGAGAGAGAGAGAGAGAGAGATTTTTGAAAAACAAAATGCAGCAATGTTTACTGGAGGGTTTAGGTTTCGAAGTTTTCCATGAGAGAGAGAGAGAGAGAGAGAGAGAGAGAGAGAGAGAGAGAGAGAGAGAGAGAGAGAGAGAGAGAGAGAGAGAGAGATTTTTGAAAAACAAAATGTCATTTTGAGTTTTTAAAAATTTGGCTTCTTTACTGTCTTAAGAGTATTTGATGAAGCTTTATGCATGTGTGTGTTTCACATTGTACAGTAGATTGCCGTTGATAAATGCGTACATACGTGTCATGTTAGATGTGCATTTATATTTTGACTAGAGATTTTGGACTGCAGTGACAGTGATCTTTTAGTTTACATTACCTTCATGCCACGAATAATAACATACAATAATCTTATAAGAATGAGAGTCTGGAATTCAGTTAATTATCTGAAGTTGATGCCTTGTAAAGTTCTTCACTTAAATTATTGGAATCCGAATGACTTAATACCACTATTCATATATCCCCTGAGCGTCTGTCTCTCGTGTAAGTAGCACCACATCGCTGGGGTTCCAGACTGATATGTCCCGTTTAGGGGGTAGTGCGGCAGTGCACCTCATGCGGTGCACTGTAGGCATTACGCAAGGTTCTTTGCAGCGTCCTTCGTCTCCTAGCTGCAATCTCTTTCATTCCTTTTACCGTGCATCCGTTCTTAATCTCTTATCTTTCTTTCCACCCTCTTCTATCAGTTGTTTCATAGTGCAACTTCGGGATTTTCCGCCTGTTACACCTTTCAAACCTCTTTACTCTCAATTTCCTTTTCAGTGCTGAATGACCTTATAGGCCCCAACGCTTCGCCTTTGGCTTAAATTCTATCTGTCTATCATCATCATCATCATCATCAAACTGATTTATTTGTTACTTATTTAATCCTGAAAATGGGTAGCACTGAAGTTTATTTGTTGTAGGTAGTTTGTCTCATACTAGGGAATTCGAGACACTGGATTGACTCTTTATGTACATTAACTCATTTATGGGCTTTAACTCTTAATATAAAAAGTGCGATAGTATATCAGATAACCTTATATGCAA
>NC_089748.1:53511097-53533597 GCF_040412425.1 Macrobrachium rosenbergii
TTTTATAAAACGTGTCACTGAATTATTTTGAAATGATATACCATATTCTCCTCATTCCCAGTTTGGAAAGGCCATGAAGATGAAATTAATCGTGTAGATAATTTTGACAGTTTGTGGATACACCTGTCCAAATGTACTCAGAATTTGAATGCTCGTCAGTTCCCTTGGAATTTTAGGAACTGGAGTTCGCAAAATTTTCACCAAAGCTTTTAACAACTTTACAGTTTCTGTCGACCATGAACGAAATTTTACTGAAGTTTTTGATCCGTTTTTCCTTGAAATTCGTGTCCCGATTTGTTCCCTTCCATGAATATAGTTCATGAATTAGATCCTGTTTTTGCCTACAATAAAAAGTAAGCACAAAATATTACCGGCAGACATAAGTATTTTAAACGGAATTCATCTGTGAGAAATCGCAGAAATGTCCTTTGAAATCCTGACTTTAAAGACACTCATTTTTTACAATATCAGTCTTAAGGCAAACACATTGAATTGCAAAACAATTTATAAAATTGTCACTAGTGACCAGGGAACAACGGGTCACGAACTGACACAGCTTAAGAACGTAACATGGGTCTTCATCAAAGTAGTGGGAAAGTGCTCGATCACACAAAGTATTCCTTGAGGCTTTTCCTCCTACTCTTGTGGAGACGCTGCATTGATTCTTATGCGGAGAACTGGAGGACCCATTTTCATGCTTTGGGTCATCAACCTTACAATGGCGCTCTTACATTTCCATTGTGTAAGTATTTTTTCTTCACACTTTCTCACAGGCAGTCCTCTTCTGTTACTTTCATAGTGAATTTAGTTGTTCCTAGTTTTCTGGTTTATCTTTTTGCACCACCTTTCGAAATTTCTCCCACCTTCCGTTTTTATATTTTCCACTTGATTTCTCCTTCCCTGACTCCATCCGTATAGTGATTCGTTGATTCGTCTTGCATTTCCTTGCAAGTAACAAGTAACGTCATATCGGAGAATTAAACCAGTCACTCAGCCCTGCGAGTTCTGCCGTTCCTCTTCCTACGAGAACCTGTCAGTGCTTCTGACTAGGCTTTCTTATACTCTCCATCCATTCCTCTCCTTCATTCCTTCACTTTGTTCACTTTTGGTATGGCGTAAAATCTTGCAGTGTCCCAGCGTCCCGATTATGTCATTAACAGTTGAGTGCTTGTACCATAGGGAATCATTTCTGGTACGGTATCCTAGATGATACCTGCGTCCCACGAATCCTTAAAGTATGCGACCATAGGACCTCCATTCCTGATGAATTTCAAGCCGCATTTATAACGTTACGGTAGAATTCCCTGAACAAGCAAGCGATGGTAATTAATGCTTTTGGAGGTAATTCAGTGCTGCACCTAAAGCCCACCCAAGTCGGAATCCATGGATCTTCTCACACACCTGAAAATGAATAATTAGTGAATAAAAGAAAAACCAAACAAATCAGTTTCTGAAAATACTATGCATAACCTTACAATAATTGTAAATAAATGCACACTTGTACGTACCCACATAAACTTGGCAATATGGCTTCGATTAATAATATATTAAATAGGAGTTATGAATTATTGTTCACCTATTCTAAGTAAACCGTAAAGCATGTTTTCCATTGAATTGGTACTTGAACAAGTATTAAAATTAGCACACACACACACACACACAGAGAGAGAGAGAGAGAGAGAGAGAGAGAGAACTTAGGGGGAGGACTTCTGTTCTTTGAAGTGAAAGATGAAAGAGAGACAGAGAATAGAACTGAGGTAATCTGTCCTTTGGAATAAGGGGTAAAGGATGCTGGTAATATGAAGGCTATATTAATGCCTCGCTGACTTCTGTCGTTACTGAAGGAGAGGACAGTATAATCAACAGTTATTTCAGAGACATTGCTCGTGGACTTTCCATTTCATACATAAATACATATGTATGTTCTTATATGGTTCGTATGTTAGTGTGGCTGTACAGATATGCTGGCAGTACGTCTTCAGGGATGTCTAGCCCTACCAGGGCTAGACATCTCTGAAGGCATAGTAGGAGCATTTTGGAAACCTACTCGGAGGAGTGCCAGCTCCTCTCTAATAGAGAGGACCTCTTTTGACAAGTGGATGGTGTGGCGATGTGGTCCCCCTATTAGGGTCCTCTTCGCCAATATGTACTTGGCACATGCTGGTGGAAGGACCTTTAAGAACTCCCCTACTGGTCTGTCCTGGAATACACGCCAGGCACATTGATGATATGCTATTAAACCCCGGGGGTTGGGGGCGTGTTTAAGTGACGTCAGTGCGCCTCACGCTTTGCACTGTAGGCATTGCTTAAGGTTCTTTACAGAGTCTCATCGCCCCTAGCTGCAACCCTTTTCATTCCTTTTACTGCACCTCCGTTCACAGTCGCTTTCTTCCATTTGTCTTTCCACACTAACAATTGTTTCATGGTGCAACTGAGAGGTTTTCCCCCTATTACACCTCCATAACCTTTTACTCTCAATTTCCCTTTCAGGGCTGGATGCCTTCGTAGGTCTCTGGCCTAAATTACATATTCCATTCCATTCCACTATTATTTACGGAGAATTTCTACTGTGTTGTAGTAAAGGTACATCCTGCCATTGGTTTGTTATACAGATACATTGTACCTCAAGATAGAAGAGATCCTAGTCAAAGGCTGTACCCCTTGGTAAGAGGAAATGACCCCGTGAATAGCTGATGAGTCTCCTCTCTTGAGATCAATGGGGATCCTGCTTTTCTCTGCAGTGGGAGGCAACGAAAAGAAAATAATGGCATATATATCGTTCTTCTTGGTGTGAAGCTCGCCAAGTGGCCAGTGGCGTGGGGTTTTAAGCCCCAATAGCCTATAATAATTTCACAAAGGTCAGAATGTATATATATAGAATTTATATATATATGTGTATATATATATAATATATATATAAATATATATATATATATATATATATATATATATATATATATATTTCTATATATATATATATCTAGATAAATAGACAGATTAGTAGATTTTTTCATGTACTTATTATGGAATATTACGACACCAATTCACATATCTGTAAATGGTTACCGGCTTCTGCTGGGGTAAAAAAAAAAAGAAAAAAAAAGCGTGGGGTTAACAAGCTCATTCGTGGAGGCTTGCTAAGAATCTGAGAGTTTCTACTGCTCTGGCGTCATCTCCTCCAATGGGTGCAGAGGCATCTAGTATAATTTTATGATATATATATATATATATATATATATATATATATATATATATATATATATATATATATATATATATATATATATATGTATATATATATATAATATATATATATATTATAATAAAATTTTATAATATACAGTATATATATATATGTATATATATATAATTATATATATGTACTGTATATATGTATGTATATGTATATATATATATATATATATATATATATATATATATATATATATATGTATGTATGTATGCATGTATATATGCATTATCTATGTTTCGTATATATGCGTACCAAGGCAATTGCATTTCGAAGATCGTTAAAACTGAGACGAAAGTTTTCGTGGAATTAAGAAACTTAATGATCCAAAAGTTTACAAAAATATTGACAACTTTATAGTACCATAATGACTGCCTAATTGAAAAGCTATCATTAATAAGTTAGGAAAGTTGCGTAAACTTTTGAGGACTTTAATTTGCTAGACGTTCATAAATAATCTTTGTAAATTTTATACGTTTTATTACTTTCGTTTATTATCATTATTTTTTTTCTGTAAGTTTGTGTTCATATATATTTTTTAAAAATAAGATCAGGAATTTTTCATTGTGCGTTAGACTAGATTTGAAGAATTCCACATGTGTTTGTATATGTTTTTTGTTCTGAAAGAGTATTTGCTGAAGAACCGTGAAAGAATATTTGCGGAAGAACAACGTAAATATTTAATTGAATAAATAAATGAATGATATCGTTGGAAAGATGAACTCATGCCAGCAAGGGGTCCTTGCTTTAACGAGCAGTCCGTAATAAAATGAAAAGAATGAAATAGTGGAAAAAGGAACAGTGAAAGTGTGAGGTCTAAAGCTAAGTAAAGTAATTGTTCCACACTGCAAAAAGGGAAGGATTTAAATTCTATGAAGCAATTTGGAAAGCTTCGTAACACTTGACGTTTCATAAGGACAGTCTGTCCAGCAAAATATTTTCTATGTACATAGGTTTAGTACTCTTATAGACAGTAGGCTAAATGCAAAGCCTTCTTAAGTGTGTAGGAAGATCAAGCCTCGTTATTCCTGATTTTGCAAAGGGATTAAAAATGACCTACCAATATCTCTGTGTGGTCAGGAAGCTGTAGTCCATGAGATAACAAGGCGGCTATGTACTGGTAGTCGAGGCAGGCGAGAGGATCTGGAAGTTCTTCCGCCTTGCGAGAACACACTGCAAAACAAAGCAGGAAATTAGTCTAGAAAGCAGTATCTTTATAGTCATTTAAATGCTGAACAAGTAAAGATCACTTTCAGAAACTGTTTTGTTCAACTGGCTCCCAGGAAGAGGGGTTTTAGAAAAATGGAAACCGGGTCTCGTCCTTTGAAAGCCAAGCTTCCCAATGTAAAAAATCTGAATTTCAGAGGAGTTTAAAATCCGACCTTGACATTCACACACAAATAAAAGAAGAGGACAGGAATGAGGGGTCGTTTCATTCCCCTCTTGACCTTTCCGAGGCTATGGGAAGTCTTAGTTGGGCTGTCATTCCTTGGACAGACTTCCAAAGGTCAAAGTGGAATTATGGCTTAAGGTGACCAGGCTCTATAAAAGGTATATCCTGTTCCATATTCCTTTAATCGTTAAAGTCGTCTGCTCATTTTTCTTGGGCCTCCATTAAAGGTATTATCAAGACTTAGTGTTCAATATCAATTCATTAATTTATTGGCAAGTATATCTATCCATTCGTTTCTAAATCTGGTGATATGAATTGTTTTCAAGATTATATTTTTACGATAAAAGCCAATCGTTTCTAAATCTCGTGATATGAAGTGTTTTCAAGATTATATTTTTACGATAAAATCCATTGAACGCTTTCTGGTACGTTACTCAGTTTTCATTTGCTTGTTTATTCATTGTTGTTATTTTTAACTTCACATGTTTATTTTAATTTATTCTTCACTGGTGCTTGTTATTAAAGATTCAGTTAGATTACACTAAACTCTTTGTTTCGCGTACTCTATATTCTTATGTTTAAAACTTATATTTCAAATATGTATTCTTTCAGTATAAAATGTATTACGTTGTTACTTGTTTATTTGTGTTTTGGCGAATTTATCTGATTATTCCGTTATTTATTTGCATCTTTGATAAATCGTATATCACTTAAATCAGATATCACTTTCCTGACGCCGTTCTCATTATTTGCGTATTCCCCTCGAGTAACAATGATCTGTTTTGAACGTCTTGAAATCCAATTAAAAAGCTATTTCCTGTTGTCTCTACACGTGTTAGCTGTTAATTTCATTAGAATTATATTAATTTTCTGACTCTCTCTTTCATTTCGTTCTCTACCTAAATGGCCCTTATCTAGTGACGTCATATTTGTCTGTTTATTAATTAACGTCACGTTTCGCTCTTTCCTTAATGACTTAATTAAAAGCTATTTCATAATGGTCTTGTCTATTGTTCATTTGTATTCTTACTGAATACTATTCTCTTTATGCGCGGTTTATTCGTTGCTAAATTTTACAGTAGTTGCATTAATGCACGATGAACATTTTCTCATTAAAGCTGGAGTAGGCATTTTGTAAGAGACCGTGTTAAATGTCTGGTGGCTATACTTACTAATATTCGCAGCTATTCTAAACTGCTCCACACGCACAAATCCGTACGCCATATCAGGTTCTGGAAGGAAAAAGAGAAATTAGTGCAAATTGCAAGATGTTACCTGAGGCAATGAGTGGTGATAAGACTGTCTCACCTAGAGTTTCCCTTTAGTAATTATGCATCAGTTAAGAATACTTTTAAAAGTACTAAATATTGATTACTTAATATTATTATTATTATTATTATTATTATTATTATTATTATTATTAGAGGAAGAGTATCTCTAGTAGACATTACTTGAGAGAGGAGAGAGAGAGAGAGAGAGAGAGAGAGAGAGAGAGAGAGAGAGAGAGAGAGAGAGAGATTATCTCAAGCAGGCATTGCTTGAGAGAGAGAGAGAGAGAGAGAGAGAGAGAGAGAGAGAGAGAGAGAGAGAGAGAGAGAGAGAGAGATTATCTCTAGCAGGCATTGCTTGCGAGAGAGAGAGAGAGAGAGAGAGAGAGAGAGAGAGAGAGAGAGAGAGAGAGAGAGAGAGAGCAAACTTTGTGTAGGAAAAAAAACAAATATTGACTATAAACTCAACGCCAGTTCAGGACTCACAATCTCCCTCTAATGATCTTTGACCTTTTCACACCTATCAAACGGAGTTTCCACGCATCATTGGGTCTAATGAAGGCGAAAGGGGCTATTCTGAATGATATGTAGTCATATTTGAAAGGGTAATATTCAGTGCATTGGGCGAGAACGATGAGGAGCGAAATCGAATGAACGGAGAGAATATCAAGCTAGGTAATATATAGTTTAAAGGTCTTTAATAATATGAAGCTAAAGTAAAAGTACCATAGATATTTTACTCAAAATTACATTTATTTATCCATCAACATCCTCAGGACACCTTTCAGTGGCTTCTTAAGGCATTGAAATATTTTCAGAATTAAATTCTTTCTTAAGGCAGTGAAATACTTTCAGATAAGAATTCTTAAGGTATTGAAATATTTTCAGAATAAATTTTTAAGGCACTGAAATATTTCCAGAATTAAATTTTTAAGGTATTGAAATATTTTTGGAATTAATTCTTCTTAAGGCATTGAAATATTTCCAGAATTAAATTCTTAAGGCATTGAAATATCTTCAGAATTAAATTCTTCTTAAGGCATTGAAATATTTTCAGAATTAAATTCTTAGGACATCGCATTATTTCAGAATTAAGATTTTCAGAAATAAATTTGATAATTATTAAACTTGTCTGACCTCTCATCACCTTTAAAGAACAGATTGGGACAAAATTAAGATTTTCAGAAATAAATATGATAATTATTAAACTTGCCTCCGTCACCCCACCACCTTTAAAGAACAGGGTGGGACAAATACATCGCCATTATGTCATTATAGACAAGCGCATCTCCACACTTGACGAGCGCACGCACGCACGCACGCACACACTCACACGGACCTGAAGGACTGCGGTCATCGGGGGATCTAGCAATTGATTGAAGCTAGAGCCAGCTGGCATTCGCCAGCCCTCCACCACTTCCACAATTCCCAATCTCTCTTTTGGGAGTCGGATTTGGATCAGGGCTACTTTGGACTGATCTTGCGCTGCCCTTTCGAAAAAAGGGGTCAGCAGAGTGCTCTTGCGTACGTGTTTGGGTTCGGTTGTTATGTGGAATGTGTCCTAGAAATGTCAAAACCTTGTTTTTTTTCTGTGAGCACTAATACCAATATTATGACAGTAAGATCTGAAATACTAGATTGGTAGTAAAGTAATGAATTTCTGATAACAATAGCAATTTTGGTATTGAGAAGAAACATTTAAACGCCTTATTAACAAGCCTCGATTAGAGAAGTTTTATATTCGTATAATAGCGATATTGACATTGGCATACAAAGAACAGTCAAGTTCTGACGAATACAGGACACAAAGACCTTTCTTATGTATTTTTTAGAGCAATGGTATAATGTACTGAGTTTATAGCGATACAGAGCTCTTGGGCTTTCAAGGGACCTGGCATGGGCGGGGGAGGGGGTGACGAGCTCTTGAAAGCTTAAGAATTGTGTATTTTTAAAATAATTTATTTCCAGAAATAAACAAGAAGGGTCTTATTTTGTCTTCTGAATATTATCATTAATTTATGCAACACCAATAAAAGAAAAAAGCTTGAGAAATAATGTATTACGGGTAGCTCTGTAAATAGCCAAGATAAAACTTGACATGTTTGAAGATCGTCTTTTTCATTTTTTCTTTACTATTCCTTCTTCTGACTTTATATGGAGACGTTCGTCCCAGTCTTGCTATTGTTCATATCATTCTTCGTAACAATATTACTATCATAATTATCAATAACCCATCAACATAAGAAAATTCTAAGAAAATTCTAATGTAATGGTAAATAGTCGTGTTAGGTGAATTTAAAATCGATACCTAACCTTTACGTTGTTTGTTTCTTAAATTTCCATTGGATCACGTGATTAATGTCATTATAACGGGAAAGGTCAAACATTTAACAGCTCAGAATATGTCAGTCATGAAACTTATAGCTTTTAAAAAATATTTTACTTTTTTCGTGTTTTGTTTATGTGCCATTTTAATTTATACATACATAATTTTTCAAGCTTCATTCTGTTATTTGTATCTTATGCATTGTTGGTAGTATTCAGGACACAAAATAATCACAATTAAATGACATTGCTTTCTTATTCATCATGAAGCCTATTCTGTCGTTATGGAATTAGCATAAAATTAAATTAATTGAATAGTAATGCAATCTAAAGCTCATTAGCATAATATAAAATAAAAACCTTGGTAATAAGCAGTTGTTTTACAAATAAGTGTCTTATCCTACTGTAATTTGAGTTACATATGGGAAACTTAACATTCTAACTTCTTTACTAAGTTGCATAATTGTCGTAATGTCTTACCTATCAAGTTTGCATTAGCTGCAACGAAGTAAAAAGCTGTCGTGGCGAGGAGCGTCGTGTGATTCAATGGAGGAAGTTTGATGTGTGCTTTTACCACGTTCGAGACCTCTCTCCAACAGTCCTCCCCGTCAGAGCCTGCTCCCAAGCCCGTGACGAGATAGGTCATGTCCTGCATTTTAAACCTCCCAATCGAACCGACGGGTAAACAAGAGGTTTGCAGTATCAAATCCGGTGTCTGAGTGGAAGGGTCACCCTTTAGAAGTTCGTTTTCTATGGCTTGAGAAGTTGGCACGGGGGCTTTGTTTTCTATGGAATCTTTAGGGGTCTCTTCGTCAATAAAGGCATCCTTTTGCGATGAAGCTAACGCAGGGTCTTTTCTGCCTTGTGGTTGCCTGGAATATGTGGAATGTTCTTTGTCCTCCAGTTCAGTTCGTACTGCGTCTGACGATGAGTTCTCGTGGCGAAGCCCGTCAGTAATAGTGGAATTTTGAAGATGGGTTCCATACGTTTCTGAGTCAGTGTGCTGTTTGCTTCCAGGGACACGAAAGAGGAGGTCTTCCAGAGAAGTGCGTATCAGCTTCTCTGTCGATTTGATTTCACTTTTCACTTGGCTGTCTTCAGCAGGGTTAATGACACGTTCATTGGGCACGGTAAACAGTAAGTCCGTAACGGACGATAACGTCTTTTTGGAAGACGGAGCTCCGTTCGAGACTTCAGAATTGTTACTATTTGTATCACTTAAATTACCAACGGAAGAATGATTTACTGCTAAATCCGACCTGACCAAATCGAGGTCCTCTGAGATAATGCTGCTTGTACTGTTCGAGGGCACTGTTATACTACTAGGATCAACGATAGGAACGCTTTGACTTGGTAATGCACTATCACTAACGTCTAAAGGAACATTGTGGCCAAGGGTTAAAGCCCTGTTTACTGATGCATCATCGGTATGAGCTCCATTTAGTGAACCTGAACTTCTGCCTCCCTCTGTAGTATCCAGTCCATGGTCTGGTATTTCATGTCTATCTTCTGCACTATCACTCTCCCTACGCGTCATTGTTATCGTATCATTATCATTTATTCCACTTGCATGACTCTCCGTCGTACCTTCTCTCCCTTCTTCAGTGGGTTTCCTTCGACGACTTACTCCTTTCCTAACGGGCTTCCTCCTTCTAGGGATAGTTCCCGGCGGTCCCCTGGAAGGCGGGGGTCCGAGGGTAGGATTCTTGCCCGGTATGTCAACGTCAATTCTGGTGGCTGTTCCGCCATCGTTCGCATCCTTCACATAGGCCTCCCTCGAACCAATGGCTTTAAGGATGGAATCCACCACTTTCTTCACTTTAGATAACGTTTCCTCCATCCACTCACTCGTAATTGCCACAGGCGGCCCTGACGGCGACTGAGAAGGCACCGGTGACCAGTTGGGTACTTCTGATGGAGGAGCGGGAGGAGAGGGTATTGGCATGCCAGCCTCAGTCACGTGGCCCTCTGGTTCTGAGAGATCAGCATCGTCGTAGCCGGCTGTGAGTTCTGGGTATTCCTCCTCAAGGGGAATATCAGATCGATGGCGAGGGGTCGTGGCTACAGGAGGGGAAGGAGTAGTAATGGAATCCCTTGAAGTAGGAGATATCCTTAAGATATCGCCACTCTGAAGGACCTTCACTCTAGCTGGGTAGATTCCCATGGCCACGCTGTGGGTATAAAATTGATATCAGTTACTTGAAAATAGTCTGAAACATTTGAATCGTTTATGAGAATTGTGTTAAAAAGTAGTATTCCAAACTGCTTGCATCATGAATGACCAAGTTTTAAAGGCTAAAAGTGTTAACATAATAATTATATATTGCTCTTGGATAACCTTTAAAATATCGTTTATTAAAAGAAATATGGAATATCCCTTTTAAAAACACATGAAAAGGGCATCTTGGGAAGGGAATGAAACATTAATTTTTTCATTTAAAATATCACATTTTCATATCTAATTAAAAAAATAACCTCATAGGTAATTATAGTTGCATTTATCATATGAACATATTTAAGAATTGTTGTGGAATAAATATACAAGCAATAACTAGTTATATTGACATTTATCGTATGAACATACTGAAGAATTGTTGTGGAATGAATATACAAGCAATGTTGCCATATTTCTTATCCCCGCTTGCTATTCAGTGTCTTCAAGAAACAGTCTCTATAATTATTATGACCGCGTTAGGAAGAGACTGATAAGCAGCGTTCGCCCTTCGGATGCTGTGAGTCAGATAAGAAAAAAAGCCTGTGACTGATGATTCCTGTGTTTTATATGACAAGGAAACCGAAACAGGAAAGTCAAATAAAAGAAACGAACAGAGAAGTCAAAGTATCAGAACAAGGAGACTCCATGTCTCAAGTGAAGACAAACTTTCCTCTCATAAGACAAATGGATGATAAAAATTCGGAAAGAAGGACGCAGGTATAGTTCCTTGTATTACCACTATGTATTCATTTAATGAAAATAGAAGTTTATCTTTACAAGGTTGAATTCCACTTTTTTCCCCAACGGTCATCTCTTACCGCTGAACTTTGAATTTCACAGAGTGGTTAACCGTCGTTAACCGTCAAGATTTTCTTTCTAATATTATTGTAATTGTCCATTCCCTCCTCATATTTCTTATAAACTGGTATAATCAAAGATGCTATCGTCTGAGAGTTCTGTTAGAAAGTCTGTTAAAATTAGCCTTGTGGTGAAGTTCGCATCCAGCGTTATTTATATTGTTGAGTACTAAATGTGCTTTAATTATCCATGTGTGTGTTAAAAATCGCCCAGCTTAATCATCTCATGAAATTGCTCCTTAGGAGCAACGCCAGAGAATTTTTAAAAAATCAAACCTTATACTTCATGTCTTGTTTTAACCCACTTTGGTGTACTCTAATAATCTTCAGCAGATTTGAAAGAGAGATAGATGAGTTGGTAGGGACCGGGTTGGGGGCAAAAATACCCTTCTAGTTTATATGTATGAATAAGTTGATTAGACATTGGGGAGAGAAGGCTTTAGCTCTGCTCTCAAGCAGTAAATAAATACATTGATAAAATTGTCTTCTTAGCTTAAGTAAACGCTGTTACTACATTCAGAAAGGTCGCAGGGCACAGGAAATACTAAAGTTGGTAGAACAGACAGAAAAAAATCTTCGCCTTAGAAGTTATCAAGACCTGTGCCCATGAAATTCAACAACTCTCGTACACCACTCGTGCTCCGTAGGGGGTTATTGAAGTCAGTGCACTTCATGCGGTGCACTGTAGGCATTACTTAAGGCTCCTTGCAGCACACTTTCGGCCCCTAGCTGCAACTAGTTTCATTCCTTTTGCTACACTTCCGTTCATATTCTGTTTCTTTCATCTTACTTTCCACCTTCTCTTAATTGATTCACAGTGCAACTGCGAGGTTTTCCCCCCCTGTTACACCCTACAAACCTTTTTACTGTCAATTTCCCTTTCAGCTTTGAATGACCTCACAGGTCCCAGCGCCTAAATTTTATACTCTACACTACTAGTAAGATAATACGAATCAGGAAGAGGTAAGAACCTGTGCCAGTAAACTGTATCAGCCTCATCCTGTAAAATCGTACTTGAAGGGGAGTCAGCCAAAACTACTCTCAACACACCAAAAGTAATTTAAGGTGGAATATAAAGACCCAGTTACAAACCAATGAAGTATTCTTCTAATATTGTATAAGAAAGTGCACACTGTTTGTATGTAATGATGTATTTACATACGAAGAAATTCCATAAAAAAGAGTTATTGTATATTGAGATAAAGATGTTCAAACAAATTAATGAAGATCTTGTCAACACCAGGTAAACAAGGAATACGTTAGAATCGTCACGCGTAGTGAGATGATGAACGAAGTCCACTGGATGTTAAAAGAGGAAGATCCCTTGGCTTAAAAAAATCAATGTGACACAGCTTGAGTTGTGCACGATAATATGACAATTTATTCATTAGAAAAGGTAAACATTTAAAATAGTAATCTAAAAAATTAAAATTACTTGCCTTATAACCCTACAAATCAGGGACAAAGGAAATTAACAGGGGGGAAATCCCTGGAGACATACCTTGGAGATTTCCATAAAACTTTATAAAACTGCTGGAGGGGAGAACACAATCTGTGAGTACCTGAGTAACTTTAGGACTCTCACCGGAGGGAGGGGGTGGAGCCAGTCTTGTCTTTATGGAAAGTATCCTGGATCTGTCTGCAGTAATGTTTCCTTTGTTAATTTTCTCTTTTTTGATTTTTTGAAGTTTATATGTTAATTTTCATTTGTCGGATTTTTGTTTGTAATCCTTACTTCATGAAGTTTGTATGTTAATCTTCATTTTTCGGATTTTCGTTTCTAATCTTTTCTTTTTATACTGTATTTAAATATATATTGGAGTCTATTTCCACTAAGTATTTAGCATAGCCTTGATGAAAGCCTCAAGTTAATTGAAACAGCTGCCGGCTTAAGGGAACATGACATGAACAGCAACAATTTTTGTCGTATTCTCCAAATTTCAACCCTGAAGATATCAGTTACAGGAAACTGGATAAGTTTTGCCTTTAAGTCGTACACGTAGCGTAGTCGTGAAGACAGCCTGAAGTTAATGGTTGAAATAGCTGCCGGCTTAAGGGCAAATGGATAGAACAGCATCAGTTTTTGTCTTTTGCTCCGAATTTCAACCTTGAATTACAGGAAATTGCAGGTTTGCCTTCAAGTAATGCACGCTTCGTGGCGTTTTCCTTCTTAAAGGGATCGAGCAAGAAGGTGTTGGACTTTCGACTGTTAGCAAGTCTTTTAGGATAATTTAGTCTTTTAGGATAATTTAGTCAGTATTATGTATATATATATATATATATATATATATATATATATATATATATGTGTGTGTGTGTGTATATATTGTGTGTGTGTGTTCTTTGGGCGTAGTTTTCTCTTTTGCGACTCTCGGTGCAAACCGACGCAACACTTCTCCAACTTCCTGTAGTTCATATCTTCAGGGTTGAAGTTTTGAATGGAAAGACAGAAATTGCTGCTTTGCTTCTCCATTTATGCTGAAAGCTGATTTAGCCATTAACTTAGGGCTATGATCATAGCTATACTAAATGCTGAATGGATTTACATTCCGTAGAACTTCACAAAACTGTTGGGAGGAGAACACAACCTGAGAATACCTGAGTAACTTCAGGACACTCCGGAGGAGGGTTGGGGCTGGAACCAGTCTTGTCTCTATGGAAAGTATTCTGGATCTGTCTCTGGTAGTGTTTCTTTTGTTAATTTTCTATTTTTCTGATTTTTAAAAGTTTATATGTTAATAATTTTAATTTTTCGGATTTTTGTTGACAATCTTTACTTAGTGAAGTTTGTATGTTAATTTTCAGTTTTCGGATTTTTGTTGACAATCTTTACTTAGTGAAGTTTGTATGTTAATTTTCATTTTTCTGATTTTTGTTTTGATTCTATTTTCGTTATTTTGTATTCAACTATATATTGGGGTGTAGTTCTATATTTAGCATAGCCGTGAAGGTAGCCTTAAGTTGATGGTTGAAATAGCTGCCGGCTTAATTGCAAATCAATGGAACGGTACCAGTTTTTGTCTTTTTCTCTAAATTTCAACCTTGAAGATATGAATTATAGGAAATTGGAGAAGTTTTGTCTTAAAGGAATACACTCTACATGTGGATTAGCAGTCGAAGAGACTTTAATTCCACCATAGGCCTTGTTCTTAACGGGAACGAGTTAAATGGTGTTACCTTTCCGGCTTTTAGCAAGTCCTTTAGGATAATATACATATACATATACATACATACATACACACACACACACACACACACACACACATATATATATATATATATATATATATATATAATATATATATAATAATATATATAAGCGTAATAATACTAACAAAGTATCGCACAAGGCATGTTAAAAGTCGAAAGGCTAACACTTTTAAGCTCGATCTCTTTAATCAAGAAGGGCCTATGGTGACATTGAACTTTCTCGTCGAATGCTAATGTACATGTGGCGCGTGTGTGTGTGTGTGTGTATACAATTTTAGCCACTTATGTGCAAATGCAGTATTCATATTGTGGAGGTATTGCAAGTAAGCCCTACAGTAGTGTTTTGTTTTTGCACTGTAGCTTACATACTCAACCTCATAATGTTGTTTAGGTTGACTGTTAGTCTTTGCTTGTAAAAATCTTGGTGAATAGCTATAAGTGATATTTTATAAAATCTTACTTTCTGCAGGGTATTAACTTACTACCTTTTATTTTATTATTTTCTTTTCCTTATGTGTTGCCCATTTTTCATATTTTGTTTGTAAATATGAACCTGTAAATTTTTAATTTATAGGCTCATAGTTACAATCTGGAGGGTGTAAATTTAGCTCAGGTGCACAGTTGCTAACCTAGATGTCAGTGACTTGTCTAAGTAGGTAGCCTATTGACTTATGTTAAGTTACCCTTTCCTGCGCTAATGCATACACATACGCATATGCTTGTGCGCGCGTATAACCTGGATGAATACAAATGTATGCATGTATCATTTGTATAAGCATTTGCTATATATAAACACATGCTAACGATTAGTGGAAAGGAATATAAAATCTAGGTCAGAGGCCAAGTGCTGATACCTATGTGGTCATTCAGCGCTGAAAAGGAAAATGAGAGCAAAAAGATTTGAAAGGTGTAACAGGAAGAAAACCACATAGTTGCACTATGAAACAATTGTAAGGAGAAAGTGGAAAGTAAGGTGGAAGAGAGGGAATATGAACAGAGGTACAAAGAAATGAAAGCTAATTTTAATAGGTCATTGTTACAACAAACTTTGCTCCTTTATTTGGTTATAACTTTTATTAAGAGACTTTGCTACTCAATTTGGTCGCTGTTACTTAACAGACTTTGCTACTTTATCTGGTTGCTACTGTTAATTAAAGACTTTGCTAAAGGTTGCAGCCAGGGCAAGGGACGCTGCAAGGAACCTTAAGTAATGCCTACAGCGCACCGCTTGAGGTGCACTGATGGCACTGCCCCCCCAGGGGGCTAACGATTAGTACCTTGCACGCTCACATTCACATGTACTAGTGGCCTTCCGTATAGGCTTAAGCGCAACCTACCTGGAGGCAAAGAGCCAATACTTCTGGGACGGCGAACACCGATACGTGATGTTTGGAGCATCGAAGAGATTACGGAGTTCTCGCTTGGTTCGGAAACCGGTGTCTACTTCTGCGAAGTGTTCGGTGTAGTTCTGCTGCTGCCTTGGAGGCTCCGCTGTGTTGACAGGTTCATCTGGATATCTTTTGCCGCCAGATGGGAGCATGTCGTTAATTTTGGTATTGGCTTTTCGATCGTGAGGGATATTCTTATATCTTTCTCCATTCGCGACAACGTTGTTTGTTTCTCTCTGTTTTCTTTGGTTTACCGTTTTCAAAATGAATTGCTTTATTTCGTTCATTGCACCTCTTCTGTTACGCATATATTTCGTGAGTTTTTGAACTGATCTGTCGAAGTAACTCCTGTTCTTTATTTCACTATAAAGGAGACTTTTACATTGCCCAACACTCAAGAATTTACACATTTTGTCGTATCTCTCGTTTATCCATTGTTCCAAAAGATGATCTCCTTTGTAACTTACGAACCCGTTTGGTACATCTTTCTTCGTAGGAATAATAATGTATTTGTTGTTAAATATAATTCTACCTTTTCTGTGTTGATTTTCTCCCAAACTATGATGTGAATTACGTGCTAGAGAGTAACGTTGTTGTGATTCCCCTTCGTAGCGTTTATCCCCTCTCCCAAGAAGAGCTAATTTTCCCTCCAAGATATTCCTCTTCCGCCGCAAAAACCCTTCCGTCCCCCTGTCTTTCCTCCTATGCAAGTGACGGTGTCGGTGACGGTGCCGTTGACGTGACGTCCGGGCTCCTTGGGGACTTTGGACATCGGCAAAAATTCCCCCTGGACTGTTGTTGTCATCCTTGGCTCTACCCAGAGTGTTTTCAGTCGTCGCTGCGGCGGCTCCCCCTATTTGTAAAGGACTTTGAGGCTGACGTCTGCTGTCTTTCCGAGTGATGGATCTAGATTGGTTTTTGCCTCTCGTAGCGTGAGTGGGTGTCTGTCTCTCCTCCGCCGCGTAAATGGGGCCTCGGGTGGTGTCATTGTCTGCCCGGGCTGGAGTCCCTTCTCCCTTCGTTAAAAATGCGCCGTTGTTTCTGGTGCCGAGAATATCGTTATCAAATGAAAGTGAGCGATGATTATTGATCTTTTTCCTTGCATAAGAGCTGCTCGGCAGTGATTCGTCGTCGTCGTCGTCTGTGTTTGTGAAAAGCGTCTGTTCTTTGTCTTCTAAAACGGAGGCTGTTTCTGTCCTTTTTATTTGTTGCATACTCGGTGAAAGTGGATATATTTGACGACTTTCATTTAATACAGGACGTGTATCGTCTACCAAGTGTTCTTTCCGCTCTTCTTTGCCATAAATGGAAACATTTCTAAACGTCTCCTCTTCTTGTCTTGATTCTCTAAGATTTAATCTAACCAAGTCATGTTTGGCAACGCTATCAGCAGAAGGGGGTTCATGCTCTGCTCCCATGAGGCCCCTCCGACTTCCGGGCAACTCCTGCAGCAGGGTGTCCGACGAAGTTTTTATTCTAGCATTCGGTGTTTTCCCTCGTCGGGAACTCCCTCTTTGGCGACTGGTGTAATTTCCCCCGAGATTTGGCTCACGAGTGGCACTTGATAGAGGCTCGTGAATATTGAGATTGGAATCGCCCCGCCGATAGCTCCCTCTCGTCGAGGATCATTTTTATCGATCGGTATCGAACCGCTAGCAGGAAGGTCTGGTCGTCTTGGTTCCCCGCCCCCCTCCTCATCCTTCGTGAAATCGGTGGATGTCTCGAGGGATATCGATGGGCTCATCTCACTTGAGCCTTGATGATCCGAAACTGATCCACGCCCAACATTCAATGGATTAGAGTCTGATCCCAGATCACCCTCATGGAGGTTGCTGATGCTGACTTCTCTTGTCGCTTGGCGATCTCGGGGAGATATCGAAGTCTGACGAATGTGTTGGTTCTGTTGGCGCGGTCCCTTCTTCTTCTCACTTTTATTTCCATTTCCTCGCCCGTCGGTTCGCTGTTTTCTTCTGGTCGGTTTCTTGAGTTTTCTTTTCCTCTGATTTCTCCTCTGAGAGGTCTGGTTCAGTTGAGGAGGTTTTAAGTGACTCGAAAAATGATCAGTCTTATCATCTATGGCAAAGGCTCTTTGGTGACCATTATTTTCGAAAGCGGATCTGTCGATAGGTATCGATGTCGATGATGCTCGATGCGAAGGCGATAATTTCCCTCGTTTGGGAAGTTGATCGTCTCGTTTGTCAACTTCTCCTCTTTGGCTTCTTCTCTTGCCAACTTTCCCCTTTTTCTCTTCGACGTGCATACGCTCTCTTCCCCGCTGTCTTCTGCGCTTGGTCTCCTTCGTTGACGTCGAATTTATTTTTTCCATTCGACGTCTTCCTCCTCCATCAGGAGAAACATTGGATTTTCTCCCCTTTCCTCTTGGTCTGATATGAGCTGGATTTTTAGTGTCGCTGCTTGGCAGCACATCGAAAGCGAACGTATCCTGTGACGTCCTGCTTGCTTCTGTGATCGATTGCGTGGGCTGGTCCTTCCCAGTGGAGGCTCTGCTTTTTCCTCTTCGCCCATGTCCCTTCCTCTTCCAGCCCATCCTGTTTTTGGTTCTAGATGGAGGAAGAAGCGTGGTCATGTTATGCATAAAGATGGGACCTGTAGGGGAAGTCCCAGAAGTTGTTTCAATTTGCGTGTCACTCCCCCGTTGTTCCTTGTTTCTCTTGGGCGGGGGAGTTCGGAATTCGAAGTCGGCTGCTGTAACATAAAGGATACTCTCCTTCGTACTCCCGGAGGGATCTGGAGTAGTCGCAGATTCTGCGGTGTCATTGATTTTCCGGGAGTTACTTATTTTGCTTTCACTATCACTTATATTGCGCGGCGTTTCAGTTTCTTGCACTCTTACAGAAAACACACCGGTTTGAGCGTCCTCGTCACTCACACCACCCGCGGGTGTCTCTGCAGTTCGGCCATGGCTAGAATTATTGTTTAAATTATTTTTTAATCTTCTATTTACAGATACGCTAACACGCCTTTCGCCGTTTTCCTTATCTATATGTTTCCTGCTTTTAATCTCCCTGCCATAATCACTAGTAGTCTTATTTTGTCCTTTCACTGACGCGCCCTTTTCAACTTTCAGTTTGTTTATATCTTCGGTTCTTACGGGCCCTTCTTGGCTTTCTTTTGGTTTCCCCTTTTCTTGTTGGTTATCGCCTTTCACTCTACTCTCTAATATGGCCTTTTTGATATGGTCCGGTGGGCCCTTTAACGGCACAGTTACTTGTAGAGTGCCCCCTCCAAGGTCGGCCGTTGCTACCGGAGAACTTCCGTTTTTGTACATTCGACCTGATTGGAGAAAAAGAATTGTATATGTCATTAAATCTGGGTATTGAAAACTACCTGCAAATTCCTACAAAAATGGCAAATGGAAATTAATCTAATTCCAAACACACCGGAGACATAGACATACACATACAATTGCATAATTATAAATGGTCATATTTACAAATATGAATATGTTAAGCATCATCATTATGATTGTTGTCATCATCAGTGTCCTTGACAATCCCACAGGAGGAATTCTTTTCGAGCTGAATCTTTCTCTTCATACTGACTGGCTTTTCAAACTGATTCTTTTGCTTATTCTTTCCTTTATTAAATATTTTTTTTTCTGCATAACCTTTTTCATACTCTCAAATATTAAGCCACAGTTCGAAGGAACTTTGCCTTGGAAATAACTTACGCCCTAAGGGTGTATGTGATCTAGCCAGGATTTAACCCCATGCCTTTTCTTTCTGATGCAGAGGTGGATAGTTAACTTACCTCAGAGCTATGAAGAGAGATAAAAATGGATACCGACCCTGCTGTACACATTCGTGTCGAATTCAGGTTTTTGTACCCAGAATCGAAATAACCCATCTCCACCATGGTATTCTAGTTTGCGACATGAGGCTGTTGCATGATAGTTTTGTCACTAATGAGAGAGAGAGAGAGAGAGAGAGAGAGAGAGAGAGAGAGAGAGAGAGAGAGACACACTTAAGACCAACAGAGGGGAGAGACAGATAAATGGATAGTAAGAAACTTGAAAATTGTGTGAATTGAAATTACTTTGTCTTTTAATGAGTGAATTAATAACCTCATGTTTACAGGAATAAGATGTACCAGCAATAAATAAGAATAGGAGGTAACAGAAATAAATGACGATCTCTCCAAGTAATAGGCCCTAATTGTAAATTATAAAGAGGATAATTAGCGAAGGAAACTTCTGCTTCCTTCGAAATACCTCGAGGAAAAGGACTCGGAATTAATAAACAGTATCTGTTGTAAGTTGGCTGCGCTTGGCAATTCATTTCCCAAGTTTGTCATATACTGCAGCCATGCATCAGCCAATATCGCGGCTGTTCTCTTAGAATTTTCCTTTTATAAAAGGCCTCTATTTCATTTCCAGCGTTCAGGCTCTTTCGGTTAGGGAAACTTGATTTGTTTGCCATGTGTATATGATGTATATATATACATATATATATATATATATATATATATATATATATATATATATATATATATATATATATATATATATATATGTGTGTGTGTGTGTGTGTGTGTGTGTGTTTTACTTTTAATTAAATTAATGAAAATGGAGGCAGTTTCTGTAGTAGAGTTGAATTTCCTAATTACTGGACTGTTTCAAGGTATTGCCTGCCATTAAATTATTCTAATGGAAGAAAGCAGGCTGCTTGAAAAAAGCAATAGAAATGCGACGTCTTCTCTACTAATTGATCCCACACAGTTATCCTTTTAATAAGTTTATTACATGTACATATGTACGTGAACACGTACACAAACAAACACATATATATAATATAATATATATTTATATATATATATATATATATGTAATATATAATATATAATATATATATATATATATATATATATTGAACAGTAAATGCTTGTTTTCAATTATTGAGCCACAAATAACTTCTGTAATATCGAGCTCACTGTGCCTTGGGAATAATTAACGCCCAAAGGGAATTATGTATGACTAGTATACCAACTCTGATCAGAATTCAGATATATGCCATTTTGGGTTAGGTTACAGAGAGAGAGAGAGAGAGAGAGAGAGAGAGAGAGAGAGATTAATCTAATTTTTTTCTAAATTAGCGTAAGAAAATTATATAGAACACATACTTTAATAAATATACAGTTTAAGAAAACTACTAAAGAATACATATAATTAAAAAAGGGGCCACTATATTTCATATTTAATTAGGCACTCTTATTAGTTGAAAAAGCGTGAGCCAGCTTTTGTACCTGTTGCATATGAAATAATAGAAAGTTAACTTGATTAAAGCGTAATTTGATACGGGTAGGCTGTGTTAGTATATACATAAAATATGATCAATCTCATTAATAAAAAAGGCACATGTTACATATGGACTTTATATGTAAAACAGTCACAGACGCATAATTTAAGAAATTGTAAAGCAAGATACGAAAGTAATTGGAAGCATCGTACGAGAAAGTACAAGTCTCTCACCTGTAAGGAAATTGGCTGCCAACCAGAGATCAGCTGCTTCGTCATGGCCTGCCATGATGGTCACGTGACCTCTTCTGACCAAGAAGCCTGACCTCGTCACAATTTTGCGGGCCTATGGGGGAGAAAAAATAATTAGACCTCAATTATCAAGCTAGGATTCTCTTAAAACTCTTACTTTAATCAGTCGTTTCAACTGAAGTAAGGAAAAGGAAAGTCCTTCATTTAAATCCTTGTCAAAAGTGGCACCAGATATTTTTTTTTAAGAAATTCGTGTAGCCAGTTATTTCAAGGTTCTCTTACAAACGAAGTGACGACTTCGTCTACGTCTGCCCTTCAAGGTTTCGTCTTGTTTTTAAACTGATTATGAAGAGTTTCAAAGTTGAGCTGAAAATGCCCTAACTTCGTGCATTGGCACGGCTGTAAAATTTTATGTAATTTTTACGAGGGCCACTCGCCATTCTATTCTGCGGAATCTTGATAGTCAAGAAAATTGCCTTTTGTTTAATTTCATAAGAATGAATGCAAGTTGTAAATAATAATAATAATAATAATAATAATAATAATAATAATAATAATAATAATAATAATAATTGGAACTGTGTATCATGCTAGGAAATATCAAGTAATCACGGAGAAACAATAATAAATTTCTGCACACTTTCATTTCGCATCTCATTTTTTATCGAGATGCGGAAATTGTTATTAAAATTAATACAGACTAGTTTGGAACGCTGGGAATGCTACCATTTATATAATTATATTTTTGGCAGTTAAGTCTGGAAATGATTAATATGTAGGATTGTTTTTAAAGAATATTCAAATTTTCGGCTCGCTTGTACTACCAGCAGTATAAACCTCCAATTCTTAAAAGGTTTGCTCATAAGTCGTACAAAAAGAAGTTAAATGCTGTAAAGACCTTGGGATTTTGCCATCTGAAAAGGGCATTGACCCTGGAAAGCTGGCCAAGGTCATTCCTAAGGAATCCTTACCAGTTAAAAATGATAAAAGTCTGAATGATAATAATATAACGATTATTAATATTATTATTGTTGCACTTAAATGTAATCAGGACATCATATGAATTCTTGAAAACTGTATGTAGTCTG
>NC_089748.1:53538597-53571097 GCF_040412425.1 Macrobrachium rosenbergii
TCTAAGAGGCTTCAGTTTAAAGAGCACTTTTTACATGTTGTCCAAAGAGAATGAATGGTTTTACTTTGCTATATACTAATTTATCTTAAGAGCCTTTCAGTAAATTAAAGATGCCAAGAGCAAACATATTTTGCTTCATGGAATCGTTAATAAATCTGTTATTATTAGAGGTACATTGATTTTGTTGACAGTTCTTTGGTGCAACTTATTTTAATTATGAGTATTTAAGGTAATATAACTTTTTTATTTTTGCAAAATTTTGGTGCAACTTATTTTTCTTATCAGTATTTAAGGTAATATAAAGTTTTTTTTTTATTTCTGCAAAATTTTGAAACTTATTCTGAAAATTTGCTACACAATGTTTATTTTTCCGGTTTATTGTTCAGCATCATAGGAAAGGTTAATTACTTCTGTCGAAATATCTGAGTTATTCAAGTTTTATTTTTGAACCTTCTGTGTAAGTAATGTAAGGTTTTTGTGGGATTTAAAATTGTTATTTAAGGATACAGAATACAATCAGACTCCATAAGGGGACATAGAACCTACGAAGGAAAAGATTATTTTAAAGAAACTTGTATGAAAGGCAAATAAAGATGTGATGTAAAGCGAAAAAAGAGGAAAAGACAAGCCAAGAGGAAAAGTCTGCCAGGAAAAAGGTAAAAAACAACAAAACAAACAAAGCCACCAGGCGGAAGACGTAAGCACCTGACACTGATATAACAATTAGCTTAAAATGAGAGCGTGCCATTATTGCTGACAACGATGTGAGTCATTAATGTACGCCTACCGTATAATTCTGTTACCTTGCCAATGATGCCCTATAAAGCTAATGCCCGCCATTCATATGATTTGTAAGAGTAATTTTGAACGCAATCACAGGACATGATTCAAATTATTTCATTCCCATTGGCTGGCCTCACATTAACTAAATGCGATTCATTACAGGAGGAACTAGACTGCAAGCGATATCCACGAATGAAATTTATTTGTCCCGGTATTGTTGTTCGCTCCACACACAAGCAAAATTTCGACGAGTAAATGAGAGCTCGCGGGAATTCTAAAGCGAAACTCTCGGGGATCGGGAACTAAATCAAGGAATCGGAAACGGCGATAAATCATTCTTTCCGGATGCCTCATTAGCTTTTATTTAGGGCCATGCTTAAAGAACAGTTCTCTCTCGGTTTTTCTTTTACTGTTGGGCTATTTTGTTTTTCGTTTTCGGTACATTTGCTGTAATTTATACAAAATTTTCATTTGTCTGGCTGTCTTTTTATAGTGTTTTAAATGTCCATAAATTAGATACTAACCTTTTATATTTTTATTTGAAAGCGCTTGCTCCCATTAGCTTGATTTTACTGCCTTGTTATTTATTCAAGTTCTATGTTAATTGCCTACGAAATACTGGTGATTTAAAGGTGTAAGTGAAGTTTATTTTTTTCTTTTCATTATTCCTTCTTTTTTCAAGCCTTCTTCGCTACCGTAGTATGTAAAATAAGCATCTGCATTCGTTTCAATGTTTTTTTTTTTTTACTTGGTCATTATACTTATTACCAATACATAGTTTTTAAAAGTATTTTTAGCATAAAGATTATATTTAACAATATGTCTTTTTAACTCAGTTCCCCTGAAAATTCTTTCATCACTATTTACTCACTAATATATAGGTCTTTATTTCTGTATACTTTCTCATCATTGCTAGAATCTGTCGTCGTGAATTATTTCTTCTTTTCATTGAAGCTGCAATGTCTATCCTTGCAAATGGTCTCTTATTGTTACTTACTAAATTGCTTCATTTATTTTCTATAGCTTTTCTAATTCCCTCCCTTGTTTTTTGAGTGTTTTCTCTTTGTGTTAATCTTTATGATCTCGTATTACCCTGACATTGTCCGTTGTCGCTTCGCTGATTTTGTTCCCGTATCATTGCCTGTTGTTCCCCCTTCCCCGCCCCTCTCTCTCCTCTCTCTCTCTCTCTCTCTCTCTCTCTCTCTCTCTCTCTCTCTCTCTCTCTCTCTCTATGAGTAGCGAAGTTAGTTGTTCTGATCCCCAGTTTTCCTTATATTCATTATTAATTATAAGTATTTCGAAGAGGTACGCTATTTTATTTCAAAATCTAAAGCTTACAATTCGATGGTATGGCCATCCATTTGAAGGAAGTAAAGAGATTGATTCGAATTTTCATAGAAAATGTCAAAGAACTGGATGAATGGATAGACAGAGAAATAGGTAGGGTAGAAAATGTCAAAGAACTGGGTGAATGGGTAGACAAAGAAATAGGTTCTAATGCCAAAGAACTGGATGAACAGGTAGAGGGAGAAATAGGTATGATAGAAAATGTCAAAGAACTGGATGAATGGGTAGACAGAGAAATAGGTAGGATAGAAAATGTCAAACAACTGGGTGAATGGGTAGACAGAGAAATAGGTATGACAGAAAATGCCAAAGAACTGGATGAATGGGTAGACAGAGAAATAGGTATGACAGAAAATATCAAAGAACTGGATGAATAGGTAGACAGAGAAATAGGGAGGAATTGTGGTTGGGGGGTATCGAATATGACTCAGCTATTGGATTGTCATATTATATGAATGCCGTCTGGATGAGAGACGCTGAACGAAAAACAAATCAACACGAGATTGGGAAGCATAGGGAATGGGAATTTTTAAATAATACAAGAAGGAAAATTGTCGGCGAGAGAGCGAACCCCTGAGAAGCAATTCGCAAACGTAGCAAAGGGCGGATAAAAAGTTTGAATTGAGTTCGAAGAGATTAGTAAACCATACGAGGGAAATGAGGATAATAGGGCAAGAGTGATGTCGGAGGAGTTTTTGAAGTCCCCAGGGAACATGACTGAACATTAGCAACACAGAAAACAGTAGCAATACAGAAAAAACGTCGCTAGTGGAGTTTTCCTACAAGAGACCAAATCGTTGATGAAAGAGAATCGAGTTGGGTTCAGGGTCTTTGAAAATATTATAAAGTAAAAATTCAGATTTCTCGGCTATAATAGAAGGCATTATTAGGTCGCTAGCTTGAAAGATTAAAGAACTTATTTCGTTTGGTGAAGGATGGAAACAAGTGCATATTTTCACGTAGTGCAAGAATTAAGCATTCGGTGCAACGGCGGCAAAGATCAAAAGGAAAGTACGTTGCTAATTCTATGAGAATAGTGTAGAAAGGGGATCCAGCTCAGATGTCTATCTGTCCTCAAGAAAGAGAGAAGTTTGTGATCCTTAAAAACAATGTCTTTAGTATATCATTTATCGAAAATATAAGGCTACTTAAACTTAGAATTTCGCAAAACACTACTGCCTTAATGATTTAGCCAATTACACTCTTACTGGTCAGTTTAGCTTTAATTTCGAGGAGGCATCTTGATGTATAGGAAGACCTATGGTTTACCCGACTTCCATCAGCTGGGACGTGAAAATCCTCATCTGGTAGGTTTACTGAGCACATTCACAAAATACCTGTCACGCTCGATATATTACGTGAAATTTTTCAATAGATGGTAGATAAAGCAGTCTGGTCGCCAGGTCCTTTTATCACTTCAAGGTATGTGGAAGGAGCTGTTGTGAGATCCCTAAGATGTTAAGAGGAGATTGTGAACGGGGGATAACAAAGTGACTGGTGAATTTAGGCTCAGTTTAAGTATAGATTTCGTGACGTGTATTTAAAGTTTAAATGTAAATTTGTTGAATTGTAATGGATTAGATTTTTCTTATTTTCATGTGAGGGACAAAGACATAAAATTATTATTACACACGGCACTTCATCACATAAATTAAGAAATAAAATTATTATGGCGCATACCACTTCATCCAAAAGTTTCAGAAATAAAATTATTATAACATACCACCTCATCATACAGTTTCAGAAATAAAATTATTATAACATACCACTTTATCATACAGTTTCAGAAATAAAATTATTATAACACATACCTCCTCAACATAGTTTCAGAAATAAAATTTTTATAATATACCACTTCATCATACAGTTTCAGAAATAAAATGATTATAACACATACCCCTCATCATACAGTTTCAGAAATAAAATTATTATGACATACCACTTCATCATACAGTTTCAGAAATAAAATTATTATAACACATACCACCTCATCATACAGTTTCAGAAATAAAATTATTATAACATACCACTTCATCATACAGTTTCAGAAATAAAATTATTAGAACACATACCACCTCATCATACAGTTTCAGAAATAAAATGATTATAACACATACCACGTCATCATACAGTTTCAGAAATAAAATTATTATAACATACCACTTCATCCCACAGTTTCAGAAATAAGATTATTATAACATACCACTTCACCCTACAGTTTCAGAAATAAAATTATTATAACACATACCACTTCATCCTACAGTTTCAGAAATAAAATGATAACACATAACAGTTCATCATATAATTTCAAAATTAACTACAGTACTTCAAAATTTTAGATAAGAGTATTCCTCAGAGTTCTTAGGCCTCAAGCATTGACTTAAATTGTTTAAGTGATTTTTTGGATCTTGTAAAGATAAAATCTGAACCCCCCCCTTAAAAAACAAAGATAAATAAAAGTAGACAACCTCACCGTGTGAATAAGAGTGGTGGCGTCTGGGCGTGGCAGAAGACGAAGGGAAGGCGTGGCTCGGACGAGTAGGGGCGTGTGGGGAAGGTATTCAGGGGGCACGACACTTCGAGCTCGACGTAGAAGGGGCATCAAGAGATAACGCATCTGTGGGAAGATGTAGAGACAAAAAAAAAAATTATAAATGCCAAGTGAAAAACACAGTGAAAGGTTACTTTCTGAAAGTAAGGGCATATTTTTGATACCCGTACCTGTAAATATATGCCTATAGTTAAAGGCGACTTGAAAATCAACAAAATGGAAAAGTAACGTTGAGGGGAATGTAATCGTAGATATTAACAAGTGAAAAATGCGCTGAAGTTTCTTCGGCGCAATCGAGTTTTCTGTACAGCGCATAATCAAGGCCGCCGAAAGTAGATCTCTTTCGATGGTCTCGGTATAATGCCGGTTGAGCCGCGGCCCATGAAACTTCAACCACGACCCGGTGGTGGCCTATCCTATATAGTTGCCAGAAGCACTATTATGGCTAACTTCAACCTTAAATAAAATCAAAACTACTGAGGCTAGAGAGCTGCAATTTGGTATGGTTGATGACTGGAGGGTGGAAAATCAACATACCAATTTGCAGCCCTCTAGCCTCAGTAGTTTTTAAGAGCTGAGGGCGGACAGATAAAGTGCGGACAGAAAAAGTGAGGACAGAATAAAGTGCGGACGGACTGACAAAGCCGGCACAATGGTTTTCTTTTACAGAAAACTAGAACAGTGAATTTGTATCAGAATAATTAAAAAGAAAATATCCCAAAAATTGATACCAAATGAACAAGTTTTAAAATTTAATGATGAGTTCATAAAAATAATTTCACTAATGCCGATATTCCTTTAATTTTTGGTTTAGCTGGTAAATAACAGGTATTACAAGGGAGCTTAGCTTGCCGTCTTCCGTGTTATTGCTTTCAGAATAAAATACACCGTACAGAGATAACGGAACTGAAACAACAACTCAGGAGACTTACATATAGTACATCTCTCTAAAGAGAACCACAGGTGCACATTCCCTTTTAAACACACACACACACATATATGTATATATACAGTATATATATATGTATATATATGTATATCACACACATACTATGTTATCTCCTGATAATTTAATTTCGTCAGATATATATATATATATATATATATATATATATATATATATATATATATATATATATATGTATATATATATATAACCATATATATATATTTATATACATATTGTATATATATACAAACCCTCGTATACCTGTAATCGTGTTCCCCCCCATTCCTTCCAGTTTCTGCAAATGTTTTTTTTTTTCCTTCCTCTCCAACAAAGACTGAGCAATACATCCATTGCAGCCCGATGGGAGCAACAAGCGCTCCTGGTGGGGGAGAGACCCTGAGAGCCCGAAGTTCCAGGCCACACTGTTGCCGGGGGACGATAAATCAGGGGAAACTCCGAAAGGGGGATTTGATTCATTAACGCAACACCTGGAAATTTTTCCTTCATGATTTCCCAAAATACTTTATGCTGAAGTTTTATAAACGATTATATGCAACAGTATATATAAATATATATATATATATATATATATATATATATATAATATATATATATATATATATTATATTCAATATATATACATATATACATAATATATATATATATATATATATATATATATATATATACATATATAATATATTATATACATATATATACATATATGTAAATATAAGTAAAAATAATATTTATATAAAAAATATATATATATATATATATATATATAATATCCCCCAGTATGTGTTAAATTTAACATAAATTAATTTGTTTTGAATAAGTCAAATGTTCTTTTGGAATTGATCCTTCCTCCTCCCCAACATTTCTGACTTGTTGTATAGTTTTAGTACAATGAGCTTGTTTATTTTTCATTTGTTGCTTCTCGAGATGTATTCGGCTGTCTCTCCACTGAAGTCAGCTGGACCTGGTGGGAGAGGGATTATGACCTGCCTTTCTCCAGTTCCAGGCCTCCTTTGACAATTGATTATTCTCAGTCTGCGCCCTTGGTTCCAGTTATTTTGCCAAGGGGACCTCTCTGCCAACTGGTAGGTGTGATTACCTGTCGGATGGCCGTGTCCGTTGATTCTTGCGACGTTAAGTGATTTACTCTTCAGTCTGCGCCCATGGTTCCAGTTATTTTGCCAAGGGACCTCTTTGCCAACTGGTAGGTGTGATTACCTGTCGGACGACTGTGTCCGCATTTGTCTTGCGACAAAATACTTCTTCAGTCTGCGGAAGCTCACTTGAATTTATTTTTTTAATAAATATTTAGTATGTAACGGGGTTATTCTGACTTTTTCAGTAATACTTTCAGGGCCCTCTCTTTAAAAGTGTAATTGCATAGTCTATCTTAATTTGGTGTAAGTGTGTTTGTTATTCGATGTTTTCAGTGTGGTTGATTTTTGTGTGTATGTAAGAGGCTCAGTGGTCATTTCTTTCCTAAAAGTTTGTATTAAATATATTTTATTTTCAATCCTCATTCCATCTCTGTATCTGTTGCATTCCACTATTGTGGACTTGGTCGTTAAGTACATACATATGGGCAGTATATATATATATATATATTTATATATATATATATATATATATACAATATATATATATATATATATATATATATAATGCTATAATATATATATATATATATATATAATGCTTGTGTATATAGATTTATCAGTAGAAAAGTATTCACTTTAAATGGTGGGGAAGAAACAAACAAGAAATCTGGAAAGGGTAACACATCCTTTATAAGAGCTGCTGAGACTTTAAATGTAAACACCCTCTGGAGACTGGAGAAAATATGGAACAGTAGGGCAGAGAATATATGTTTATATGTACCAAACATATTTATACATATATATATATATATATATATATATATATATATATATATATATATATATATATATATATATACATATATATATATATATATATATATATATATATATATATATATATATATATATATATATATATATATACTATTTATATCAACATGGGCCACATGTTGATTGTGTACACATGTGTAATACACCTGCATACCTAAACATAAAGGAATTTTTGGTGAGAGAGAGAGAGAGAGAGAGAGAGAAGAGAAATGAAATGTTGTCTCAAAAATATTTAAATTTGAATAAAACACAGAAAGATAAATTTTATTTCGACTTCCCATTTACATGAGACAAAAAATTGAAATGAATGGCCGTTATTTCTAACTTTTCTCAATCTATATATATATATAATATATATATATATATATATATATATATATATATATATATATATATATATATATGTGTGTGTGTGTGTGTGTGTGTGTGTGTGTGTGTGTGTGTGTGTGTGTTGCGCACTTTAAAGTGAAAAATGTCTGACAACTGAATTTGCGGCAGTTGAGAAAAATGACCGTAATGGACTATTCCACTCAAGAGCAAATCAACTCTGTTAACTCTTGGCTGCTGCACGTTAGTTGAAAAGGAACTTCTCTGAATCAGGGCTTCCTTTAAATCTTTTGAACTTTCCATGAAAAGATATGTAGTAATTTTCACTATTTACTTGACAGAAAGAGATTGCATATCGAGTTTTGGTCGATATGCAGTTCCTAGATAATGGATGGCTTTCTTATGTCTTTAAGGATCATCTTTTTTTCCTTTGACTTATAATTCATTTTACGTGATAGATGTCAACGTATTTTTGATAATAATTATTTATGTTATTTTATTTCAGGCGCTGACCACTAATTTTAGATATCCAGACCAGTGCTTGACGTTTTTCTGTAATTTATTGAATTTTTATTTTTTGGAACGATTTATGACAGATTTCTTTTTAGATATTACCAGGGTTGTCATGATCGATTTAAGTGAAATATGGTTTTATCTAGACTCACCCACATCCTGGCTTAAATACAGTAGTGTTTTTGTGTGTATGTGTTTGTGTGTATCTTTTAGGGGGTGAAGGGAGGGGCTGGAAGAGAATACTTTGTAGAACCGAAAAAATATTTGTAGCAGTTCACATAACTTAGAGATGGATCTTGTCGCATCACAGTAAAGTTTTGAAAGGAAGAGGATAGGGGACTCTCTGGAGGGACTTTGGCACGCTAACCTGTTTTTAATATATTCATAATTTATCCTCAGCTGGTATTCTTTTTACTAAATAACCTACGTTTAATGTAAGAAAGGTTAAGTAAATATCTCGTTCTGTATTTCACAGAGATTTTTATGAGGGATTTTTTATATCATCGGCTTTGGCAGTCCAGATTCCAACTATGTTTTGCTCTGTCTGTCTGTCTCTGTTGACAGGGAAACCTGCTTTGGCAATGGATTATGGTAAATTGACCTTTGTATTTCGAAGCATTAAGAGATATAATCGTTTGATATCGTTTGTTTTCGTAACCTTTGCATGTATCATTGTTTGTTTTCCTATTTTCGAAGACAAAAATGAACAGATTTACGTAGCAAGATTGACAAATTGTGTGAACCTCTTATTACATAGGAAAAATAATGCACTTGTATACAGAAAACTGTTCAATCCTGGAAAGAATAATTTAAGCCCACGTGCCTAAGAGAGAGAGAGAGAGAGAGAGAGAGAGAGAGAGAACGAGAGCTGTAGCACCTGCGAACACTTTTTACTTCAGCGTGGGTCGCTGTTTGTTCCTCCTCATTATAGATCCGTTGTACATGTACGTAGGCTGGGGCTTGAAATAGTTAATTACAAGTCGATGGCGTAGGAGAAGCACCGAGTTTGCTTTATCACTTATCAGCGCGTATCGCTAAAGGCGATCACTTATCAACCAGACGGCCCTCTCGTTAGTGAGTATTATTACAAAGGGTTTCGGCCAGGTTGTCAGCTTACGATGATTTCTTTTGAAAATTTAAGCGCCTCTCTCTCTCTCTCTCTCTCTCTCTCTCTCTCTCTCTCTCTCTCTCTCTCTCGCACGTGCGCGCTTAGTCACAGTCTATCCCATTGAATGGCTTAATATAAAACCATTCATACCTCCTCGTGACATTTGATTATAACCTTTCATCACCCCTGTGACCAAAACATGATCCATGACCTTGACCTTATGAACTTTTAGTATTTCCATTAAAAAAAAATACTCATAACGTATATCTTGCATTGCACTGATATTTACCAGACGATAATCAAGTTAAATGCAACGTTGATTCACCGGACGTTTATTGCAAATCTATTGAATGCCTGACCTTCAAATCTGGCTTAAGTAGAATGCCAGTCCTCAAACAAGCAGTCAGTGGGCGACACGAAAAAATATTAAAGTGATTATAATGGCATTGATTATGAACTGCAATTAATTTTCAGTAGTACTTTTGAACAGAACCATGTATAGATGCTGATACGTAGTTATTTTTTTTATCATCTCCCTTTACAGAACAGAGAACGTCATCTAGAAAAAAAAAAAACTCTTTACAAGAGTTTCCTTATGTTGTCTCATCATTTGTTTCATAATGAACTTCGACCGATATTCTGAACATTCCCTTTTTATGTTATTCAATAATGTCACGACATGTTTAGGTCTTTTCGATCACATAACGTTGTAGACAAGCCTAAGGGAAACGGAGCCATTCGGGTACATTCTTGATACGTATCAGCGTGTGAAAATGTAAAATGTATCAAGGGCATAAAACGCCATTACAGGTCTCCATTGAAAGCGACGAACTAAAATATAAGGAGAATTGTATGCATTAGTTAAGAATTAGACTTTAAAGAAAAACAGTTCTTATACAAATGTAGGTCATTATGTTGGTATGTAAGAATTTCTCTTGTCACGTTTTGGCGGCCAAACTCAGGGAGGTGAATTATTGTAAGAAAAAAGAGTAAAGAGTAAGGACACTTATCAAGATATTTATAGACCTCATTCTTTTGCTGCTTACAAACGTATCTCTTACGTGAAGAAGAATTATATCATCAAGAGAAATACGGAAGTTAGTCGAGGGTTTCATAAATCACAAGGGCACTCGACGGACTATCGAAAGTTTTAAAGTGTGAATCACGAGAGAGAGAGAGAGAGAGAGAGAGAGAGAGAGAGAGAGAGAGAGAGAGAGAGAGAGAGAGAGAGAGACTCGTCCACGTAGCTTAGATTTTCATTGTCCAGTAGTTTAATTATTATGGACATCGTCAGTGTAAATCGTACTAATTCTTCTGAAAATTGCCGGACCCACGGTAGATTTTTATTTATGAATATCTATGAAAAATATGATCGTGGAGTCTTTAAAACTGTTTCAGTAATTCGAAAGTAGCATTAATTAATTAATTAATTAAGTAATTATTATTATTATTATTATTATTATTATTATTATTATTATTGTTATTATTGTTATTATTTTATTATTATTATCAGCAACTTAGCCGCGTAAAGTGAAAGCCTTAAATACTAAAGACTTCAACGGGAAAGTGACATAGTAAAGTTAAAGAAAAAAAAACGTATACTTGGAATAAGAAACAAGAAAAAAGCAAAAAATCATCTGAAGACCATATTTTTTTAATTACACTTTTTCATTTTTTCCTGACTCCATTAACGTTTCATATCCGTAACGCAATTAAAGGGATTAAACGCTAACTCAGGACGGAGCTATGTACACTTGTTCCTCAAACTCGGAGACAGAAAAATAAGTCGTGATATCGTCAAGATAAACATTCATCCTTCTCAGAAGTCAATTGATGCTTCTCATCCACTGGCAACGGTCCTCCTTCCGGCTGGGGAAAATCTTAGAGTCGTTGCTCTGTTAATTTATAGTAAATGTTTTGGTTTATTTAGGATATATTTTTAGCGTTTAATATCTGAGTGGTAGTCTTATGCAGATGATGCCCTTGCCTTCTAAAGCGTTATTGAAGATATGAATTGGAAAAGCAAAATTTTGAATTTGGTTGATGTAGGATTGCTTATAGAATTCAACTAAAATAACCTGTGTCTCTGTCTGTTTATATTTACATATTTTCGTGAATGCATATTTACCTGAACGTCAACTTCGGTATTCTGTAATATACAAATTTTGACACGAATTGCGTGGGATTAATGGAAAAATAAACAGAAGATTGTAAATTCCATAGTTCGACGGTGGGGGGAAAGAGACTGAAGCCAAAAGCAGCAGAATTTATGGTTAAGTATAATTTAAAAAAAAAAAGAGTAAGATAATGACAGATTCTGTAAGGTGCAAACGCGAAAGTAAGCTCACAGATGTATAAATAGCAATGATGTAGAATATTACGAATAAGGTAAAACAATCCTCAACGCCACGCTTCTGCCCCACCCCACGCACCAAAAAAAAAAAAAAAAAATGAGGAATGTTGTAGTTCCTTCTGGAGACAAAAGACAAATTATGGAAAGATACTGGGAAAAAAGGAGGCTTTTGTCTCCGAGGAAAAACCATTTTTATTTATTTATTTACTTTATTTATTTTTATTTAGGTTATTCGATTTCGTATTTTGTCATGTTAATTTATTTTTATTTTATTTATTTTTAGTGGGACGCATTTGTTTTATAATGTATTTTTTATTTTAGAGAGAGAGATTTATTTATTTATTTTTATTTATTTAGAGATTTATTTTATTTATTTATTTATTTTTATTTATTTAATAAGATATTTAAATTTATTTATTTATTTTTTGACAAATTAGATAAAAAACTGAGAAATTTTTATCAAGACTTATTTATTTATTTTAAAAAAAACAGATAATAATTTATTTTATAGAAAATTTATTTACATATTTATTGAAATAACAAACTGAAGCAACAGGTGATTAGTCATAAGGTACTTTTATTTGTCGTTATTTATTTAATGCATTATTCCGACAAATTATGATGAATTTTGAGGATTTATTTCAATTTAAGGAAAATATTTATTTCTTAATTTTTTAATAATAATTTGTTTAGATTTACATTTGTACATATTTACTCATTTTATTTAAACAATTTTAGTAGAAAAATCATTTAAGAATTTTTTGATTTTTATTTATTTATTTTTTATTTACACTATTTATTTATTTTAACCACATTATTTTTATTTATTTATTTTTATTTATTTATTTTTATTTCTAATTATTTATTTATTTTATTTATTTATTTATTTTATTTATTTATTTATTTATTTTTTATTTTTATTTATTCTAGGAACTATTTGTTTAATAAGTATTTAGAGATTATTTATTTTTATTTTTAGAGAGATAACTTTTAGTCTTTAGATATTTTTATTTATTTATTTATTTCCCATTTTTTACCTTTTTATTCTTTTATGGCTATTTTAAGAAGCAACATTTATTTATTTATTTATTTATTTATTTTAGATTTTTGTGGTCCTCTGATATTTTTATTTATTTATTTTTTTATTTATTTATTTTAATTCATTTATTAGTTAATTTATTTATTTTTTAATTATTTATTTTAGTTACAGCATTTTTCATTTTTTTATTTTTTTATTTATTTATTTATTTTTAATTATTTATTTTTTATTTATTGTTTTATTTATTTTATTTAGGCATTATTTATTTTTTATTTATTTATTTTTACATTTTATTACTTTCTAAATGCTATTTATTTATGAATTTTATATACGAATTTTTTTTTATCTTTTTATTTTTATCTTTTTTATTTATTTATTTATATTTATTTATTTTTATTTATTTATTTATTTTTAAGGATTTATTTTTATTTATTAATTATTTATTTATCGATTTTTTATTTATTTATTTATTTATTTTATTTATTTTTTTATTTATTTATTTTTTTTTATTTATTTTTTATTTATTTATTTATTTACGTTGCGCGGCTTATTTATTTTAATTAATTTATTTATTTTTAATTATTTATCTGAACGTTATTTATTTAAAATATTTTACATTACTTTTATTGGTTTATTTATTTTATTAATTTATTTTTTAATTATTTATTACTTTTTATTCCATTTATTTTTACAATTTTTGTTTTATTATTTTATTTATTTATTTTATTTCCACGTTACGTATTTTTATTCCCTAACAATTTATTTATTTTTATATAATCAAACAACTTATTTATTTATTTATTTATTAACCATTTGTTTGTTTATTTTTATTTATTCTTACTATTTATTTTTATCAAATTATTTTTTTTTTTATTTTATTTATTTATTTATTTATTCTGGAATTTTATTTATTTATTTATTTTTATTTATTTATTAATTTTTATTTATTTATACAAACGATTTATTTATTTTAAAAGTAGCAATATTTTTAAAATTTATTTATTTTTATTTATTTATTTATAATTTAATTTTTGCTTTATCGTTTTTATTTCGGGCTTTTAATTTATTTAAATACCTTTATAATTTATTTTTATTGAATTATTTATTCCAAATATTTATTTAATATTAATATTTATTTATTTTTATTTCGTTTACATTTTATTTATTTATTTGTTTTTATTTATTTATTTTTAACAATTTAAACAATTTTTATTTATTTATTTTAATATTTATTTTTATTTATTTATTTATTTTGATTTTTAGAATATTTATTTTTATTTATTTATTTATTTATCTTTATTTACTTATGGGGAAAGATTTATTTTAAAAATTTATTTTTATTTAAGAAGGAAGAAATTTATTTATTTTTATTTCTTTATTTATTTTTATTTAATTTTTATTTATTTTTTATTTTTATTTCTCCATTTTTATTTATTTAGTTATTTATTTAATGACTATTTTTTTATTTATTTAATTTTGTTTTTATTTATTTTTTATTTATTTATTTATTTTATTTATTTTTTATTTTATTTTTTATTTTTATTTATTCCTATTTTGTTATTATTATTCATTTATTTTGTTTTATTTCTTTTTCTATTTTGGCCTCAAAATTTATGGTCGTGATTTCTGAGGACACAGTCACCACTTAGATATATATATATATATATTTTTTTACATTTATCTTGAAATTCAGTATTACTGTCTGTTTTCTTGTGTGGATGTTTAATCCTTATTGCTTTCATTCGTTTGTTTTTTCTTTAATTTATGTGAAATAAACAAAATTCATTCTTGAAGATCATTGAAGTTCATTGCATTGAAGTGCTTCATTTTCTTACATTTCTTTAATCGTTTGATGACTTTCATGAATTATCTTCAATTTATTTGTTTTTAATGCATTATGATCATAAAGAAAATAAAATTCCAACTTGAATGTTTTTCTGCAAGGGACTTTTAGATTATAGTAGTTTCGTAAACAAATGAATTGGAGTGGAAAAAATCAGCCGAAATTATATTGTCAATTTTTTAAAATTGTAGGCAAAGTATATAATTATATATATATATATATATATATATATATATATATATATATATATATATATACTATATAATATACATATATTATATATATATCATATATATATACACATTTACACAGACGTATATTCCAAAGGTCGCTTTTACATTACATATATGTATTTGTTATAAGCAAAATGACCTCTTAACTTCTCGATTTATTTTTGGATACGCTTGCCATTACAAGGGTACAAAGCCTTGGGGCCGAGTGTGCGAGCTCGATTCTTCTCGCTGGTAGTTGGGGTTTCTGCATTTGATCTTCATTTCGTGGCCCAAGGCTTTATAGTGGCAAGTGTATCAAAAAGTGTAAAGAACTCGAGAAATGAAGAGTCATTGTGGCTTATACACAGACGTAATATATATATATATATATATATATATATATATATATATATATATATATATATATATATATATATATATATGTATGTATGTATGTATGTATGTATGTATGTATGTATTTCATATATATACACACATACACATACACATACACACACAGTCATAAGGCGCTGCTATGAATCCTCAATTTGATAGTGAATCACGCTGCCAAGGCCGGGTAGATTATTTTATTAAGTAGGCTTTCGAAGTATATAAACTCATCATCAGGCTGATATTGATAACAACATAAAGATCGTTGACATTATAAAAAAATGAATTGTCCTATTTTAACTACGTAAAATGGATAAAACAAATTAAGATAAAATAACTGAAAATAAATTTGTATTTTCAGTCCTTGCATCTTTTATTGGTTTTATCTTTTTGTTAAATTTCGTAAGACAATTAATTTTATTGTATTTTCAGAATCTCTGTTTTAATTGTTAATTTCAGCCTGATATTGAGGTTATATGCCTGAAAAACTCAAATATATATATATATATATATATATATATATATATATATATATATATATATATATATATATATATATATATATATATATATATATATATATATATATATATATACACATGATGTAATTTTCTCAGAGCAAGAGGAGTCTGCAGAAGGAGAAACAATCTTGTCTTGTGAGATGAGACACATTACTAATTTCATTAACCCCTTCAGTTTGGCTATTAACACCCGGTCGCTCGCCCTGTCTATCTTGTGCCAGAGGCCTTTATCCTATCGCTCAAGGCCTGATAGAGGTAGACACCTCTTCAATCTCGCGGCGTCTCTCTCTCTCTCTCTCTCTCTCTCTTACCCCTTTCAGCTAATGCTACCATATCTGTCTCTCCATTCCTTGAATTTGCATCTACGTTGATTCGTCATCTTTCACGTCAGACTTTTTATCAGTTTCTTTTTGTTATTCTTCTAATTATAAAGCAGTCCTTTAAAGCAATTTTCCTGATTTTTTGTTCTATGCCACTTTTTTTTTTTTTACCAATTTTTGTCTCTTTTGAGAGTTTTTCTGCCATCTCTCTCCATTTTTTTTTATTCTCAGTGTAATTTTCGAGTTTGGCTCTCTTCCTCGTCTTGTTTCCAACACCGTCTATTTTCCTTTGCCAATTTTTCGACTTCATCTCCTTCACTCCCTCGTCCAATCCCTCTGTTGATCTACGCAGCCTCTCGTTTACAATGTGCGTTTTTTTACTCTTTCAGTTTTTCCACTAATTTTATCGATAATTTTTCAAAAATGTTCTCACTGTGTCCATATCCTGTCTCAGTCGTTCTTCCATTTTATTTTTGCTTTTCATTTACCTACCCAAGTGACTTTTCCTTGTATTTTCTCCCTCTGTTTTGTACATCTCGGTTTCCCACTTTGTCTCTTTTATTTCACATACTTTCTGTGTCGTTTTACTTTCTCTACTACTTTGTCGACATACCTCTCCTCTTCTGTCTGTTTTTCTTCTACTTCACTTTCTTTTCTCATTACCGCAGTGCATCCATCTTTTCTGCATTTATAATCTTGTGTCTCATTCTCGGGCCTTTCTCTTGTTTATCCACTGTGTGCTGTTATCGATATTCTGTTTCTCCAGCGCTTGAAGTTGCCCATTCATTATCCCTCATTTTCCCGCTGGGGTTAATTTTTTTTCTTCCTCTTATTTTTCCGTAGAGCCTTCGTGTGCCTGCTCATTTTCTCGTCTTGATTTTATCCAGTGATTTTTAACTTACGTATTTTAATTTTTCTCCTAATTTTCCCTTTGCTTCCCTTAAAATCAATCAGGAATTCATTATTCCTTTCTTTTTTCATTTTTCCTTTCCAGCCTACTATTCATTTTCAGTTTTCATTGTGAACAGTTATTTATGCCATTTGATACGCTGCTTTCCTAATTTTTTTTCCTGTTTCCCACGCCTTGGCCAGCTTTTTTTTTCTTTTTTTTTAGTAGTTTTCATATCATCCATCGTTGTCCTTTTCTTGAAATGCATGCATTTCTTTCTCCTCTTATTGTCTAATACCATCTCGTTTCTTTCAGCATGCATTTCCTACTCTCTCTCTCTCTCTCTCTCTCTCTCTCTCTCTCTCTCTCTCTCTCTCTCTCTTCCAGCTACGTCTTTCTGTCCATTATAAATTAGCCATGCCATCTCTCGCATTTTGACCAGTGGTTTTTCTTCCACTTGCTAGTATCTTATTCATATATGGATATTTCGTACTATACTAGCTAGGTAAAGGAAACCCTTTGCTTTACAAAAAGTAAAAAAAAAAGTCGATGTGTGACTCACTGTAAAAAAAAGTATGATATCAAACATTTAATGTTTAATAAAAATGCAAAAATTGCAACAAAGCTTGAGAGGAAATTGATAACAAATTACAAGACTGCTAGCGATAAAATCAAATGAAGAGCATGACTTCAATTAAAACGATGCAACTGTTATTTTTGTCTTCAATTTTTTATGAAAAGAAGGAATTTCCTTTTCCTTTCATTTCTAGTGTTCTCTGTCATAAAGACGAGAACATTCTCGTTGACTAACAAAAAAAAATTCGTTATTGTTAGGTAAAATGTCTTCAGATACTCAGCCATGTCTCCGTTTTTGCAGTAATGGAACATATTAGAGAGAAAATATAATAGATTTTATTTTCTTTCCTCTTAAACGACATTTCCTATGACCAATTTGACAAAAAGTCACGAAAAAACTTTCCTGCGAGTTAATTAGTAACGATATTATTATTTTGTTAGCCTTGAAATGTTTCTGAGCCTAAGTATAAAGCGACTTGTGTAGAAACCAAGAGGGGAGGCTTATCTTTCCCCCCGTGATTAAGTTCCGCTTTATCTCCCCCCCCCCGCACCTTTTTTCTTGTTCTACACACCAGTCCTGAGGTCAAGAATGGGATCAGGTCACCCCTTGCCACCAGTAGTGATCACTAGAATTTAGTTAACAATTCTTTACACGTTAACGTCTTATCGGTTGATGGATAAGTGCTCCAACGCAAACGAAGTAATATGAATTTTGTCAAAGCTTCTAACAAATTACGAATGTTAAAGATTGTAAATATAAATTTATGTTAAGAATATTTGTGTGTAATATGTACACTTGCACATTTAGAGTTACTTGCATGCACGCACACAAGCACCCAGATGCACAAGAACATACATAGAGTATCAGCATTGCCTGTGTGAAATTCCATCAGTCTTATCATCCATTCGTCCGTAGCCTCTGGTTTGGGAGGAAAGGAAATGATTTTCGCCAAAAGAGAAGACTCGGATATCTGATGAAATTACTCTGATTGCAATCGGGGGGAGGTACGTGTGTCAGCTACATCTTGTACCTTGTATTTGATTAGTAGTATTCAGGGGCTGTTAAAAGAAATGTACGGATTATGAACGCACTGAATATTGCTGCTAAGGGGAAAACATCTAATGTCAAGTACTCGTACTTTCGTTGTTTTCCTTGAATTTCTTTATTATAGTGGTCGCTTCGTCATTCTCGCAACAGAAATTCTGAGGTTCCTTTGGTGGCAGAAAGTTAGGGTCTTCAGAGCAGATGTGGACATATGAGTTGGTCCCTAAACCTGTATAGACATAGGAAACCTTGGGTGGAGATAAATTCTCTGAAGATCGCTCCTGGACGGTGAATGCGAGTACTCTATCTTTGTAGGAATTTTATGCAAAGTCAATTTCACCGTCAGAAGAAGCCGCTTTTTACGGTGTTCGCTACTGATCCCGGGTTGGAACGCTGTAGATGTTACTCGGAGTACAAACATTGCCCGTGGGAAAGGGGGAAAACATGTTCGAGGCCAAGCACAAACTAACCCTGTCACAATTTTGTTTTCAAACCTCTATCTCTGGGCTCTAGGCTTAGAGATGCGGAGGCTAGGAAGAACACGAAGCTCTGATTGAATCGGGAGAATTTAATAAAAACCGCTGTTGCCCGACACGTTCCGACATGAAACGCCACTCACGAAGTAGGTTGACCTTTCACCCATGGCCCACTTTTTTTGGATGGCATTTTATTACTAGATTTAAAATCCTTACGACGGAGCAGATTCTGCCACGATCATGTGTTCGCACGCGCGCTTATGTATGCGATGTATTTATTGTTATATGCACACGTGAATACGTAATTTTTAAAAGGTAATGTGGTATAGAAATAACAAGTAAAATATATCGCGAAGAAGATTTTTAGACGCGTTGGAATTGGGTCTTCCCACGCGTCGTAGCCATGACGGTCGAATGCTGACTGCAGCTCTTTTGTCAGACAAGAAGAAGAAGAAGAAGAAGAAGAAGAAGAAGCAGAAGAAGAAGAAGGAGGAGGAGGAGGAGGAGGGGAGGAGGAGGAGGAGGAGGAGGAGGAACCTCAGCATCTGACCCAGAGGGGGTTCTGACTTGCATGCGACTTCTTGAAACAACTTGCAAAATTTTTGCAGTTCTCTCGGTCATACCGCTAGTCACAGACGATTTCTGTACCTCCATGACTCTTCCTCCTGCGTTTTCTCTCCTTGTTATTCTTTTTCCTCTTCGTATCAAGCAGGAAGAAAAGAAAAAAATATGGCCCGGGGTGAAACTTTTGGAATTGTTGGCCAACGGCTGCACTAAGCAACCTCATAAAGAAGTGGAAAGACTGGGAAATAAATAACGAAGGAAAAATGTGTTCTTAGAGAGAGGTAAAAGAGGAGGGAATTGGTGTGTTAACAAGAAGAGAAAGGAGACAGGGAGATAAAGGGAAGGATGTAAGGAAGCGTAAAAGCCGGAAGCATTTGAATTGCACGCCCAAAGAGTAATTGAGTGAATTGGTTAAAGGACATAAGAATAGGAGGAATATAACGTGTTTAAATCGTAGAAATCTATTTTTTTACAAGAATGATTTAATTTACAGGTTTATTTTACAGAAGGATATTTGATTAACAATATTGTCACTTCAGAGAACAAACAATAAAAATATTTACTGTATATTGCGATTTTTATTTTAAAATTTCGTTTACACACACACACACACTCCACACACACACACACGCACACACACACACACACACACACATATATATATATATATATATATATATATATATATATATATATATATAAACAAAGGCAAAAGGATGTAAACCAAAACTGTACAATGTTAGAAATCCTTTTAAAGGAGAATATCTCCCAGGAAACCAATATTGAAAATACTGGAGGTATATCTGTGAAAGAACAAACGAAAGGAAACGAAGAATAGGAGAAGAAGAAATAAAATAGATAAAATCTCTCTCTCTCTCTCTCTCTCTCTCTCTCTCTCTCTGTGAAAACATTCGAGTGATTTTATCTTTTAGGACGAAAGGGCGAGAGGACGGAACGTAGTCCGCTGACTGATGAGAAAATTCGTCCAATGACATCCCTCCAGCTGGGCTGTCGCCGAATATCCGATTTGTCAGGTTAGGTCCACGCTTCTGTGCCTCGGCCGAGGAGGACAGTGGTGTCTCCTTTGTTCTAATGGTTGGGGAAAATACCGTATAAGTACTCATTTTTTATCCTTTAATTTGTTGGAGCTTGAAGAAAGAGAGGCAGCCTTTATCGAAATGTCATTAAGATTACTAAAGATGCATGCGCTTGAGAGAGAGAGAGAGAGAGAGAGAGAGAGAGAGAGAGAGAGAGAGAGAGAGAGAGAGATTGATTATATCTATTAAAACTGGCGTCACAACATTTAGGTTATTGACGCTGTGATAAATTTAAATAGAAAACTAAAAATAAATAAGTTTCAAAAGAATTTCATATAAAAATATCTAAAAAAATATATGTACATAATCTTATTATCAATACTTTCATATGCTTTATATAATTTAAAGAGAGAGAGAATAGCAATCATCTCCCATTCCGCTTTACTTCCTGTGCTATACATTGTAATTGACCTTATTTTAACCGGTGCTTATATTGCTCATAAGTGGTAGTTTTTCATTCACTTGTATCTCTTTGTTTTCTTTTTCATCTAAAAAACAAACATATTCTCCGTTAACTGCAAAAACAACACATCAGCGATTTAGAGGATGAACTTATAACAAAATTATAGTAATTTTATCCTATGAAGAACCAAATATGTGATGTCGTATTTTATTAATACATTTTTGGTTACCCAAGAAGTCTGTACTCGTTGCAGAAAATTCATGACGATTGCGTATAAAAAAAAAAATTATACCAACAGCAATACTCTTGGCATTGTGAAATTATTGTGATGAATCATTACTCATGAAAAAAATTATACCAACAGCAATACTCTTGGCATTGTGAGATTATTGTGATGAATCATTACTCATGAAAAAAATTATACCAACAGCAATACTTTGGGATTGCGAAATTATTGTGATGCATCATTATTCACAGCTATTACTCACTGTACAAGAGAGGAAAAATGTGTGAAAATTATGAACTTCTGATTCTGAATTTCAGTTCCACCCTGACATGGAGCGAAGCACAGCGAATAAAACATTATTCTTATTTGGTAAAATTCAAGTTTTAAAAAAGACTTTTCTTATTGCGATCATAGTGTAATTTCGTTGTTCAATAAAGAAGGATGAAATAAGATGATTTTGCATGTCGCTCGGTAAGAAAAGTACTTGTATGCATTCCAGTCGAAAGGTTCGTGAGCTGAGTGCAACTTTTAAATCAAGATTCATTTTCACATTCTCCGTAAATGTAAAATTATAGCCTGTTCGCCTTTTTTCGGAGAAACTTGACATAAATATAGTTTATAGTTTTTTTAACTGAAGCAAGTGTGTATTTGTACAAAGGTAACCTGTGCAATATAGTCATGCTTTTTTTTTTTTTATCTTTTTTATAGTTATGTTCGTCTATGTTACATGAGAGTTTCTGTCTCTTATTACATTGTTACTAGCAGCTTATCACATCTAAATTAGTTTACTTAATGAGTTTTGTAATTACATACGAAATAAACTTTAAGAAACCACATTTCCCAGCTCTTCCACCCCTTCCCCTGTAAAAAAAAATAGTCCCTGGCGTATTATTTATACTGGTGCCGTTGGTCGTCTCAATTCCATACAGTCATCGATGGAGCAATCAATCGCAGGTGATTCTAAAGTTCTCGATTCAGAAACCAGAGTTGTTGTGAACGTTGTAAGTGAAATATAATTTTTTTTTAATAGATATGTAGGATAAAGTATAGAAGAGTTTCAAGCCATGTAATAACGTAGACAGTGTTTTTGTTATTGAACTGTGAAATAATCCGTAACTAGCAATGGACAAATAAATATTTTTGTCAGAGGCACAGAACTAACTACAGAAATGACCAGTAAATTGCTTACTGAATTTCAAGTGCAACGGTGCCTTTTTTACCTCGTTTCATTTATAAGCACAATACATACTGCCGTGTCTTCATTTATAAGCACAATACTTACTGCCGTGTCTTCATTTATAAGCACAATACCTACTGCCGTGATTATACGTGTCTGGTTTTACCTTTTTATTATTTATATTATATTAGTAAGTTATTTTCCTTCATACGGGATAATTCGTTAGAAAAACAAGACGACAATCACTGTCTCCTTCATCTTTTCACTCCGGAATCAAGGGTGACCACTCGGTGCAGAAAGGTTACGCAGTTTTACCGTAGCATAAGCCTGCATAGGCAAGCTCATCAGCAACGGGGCGATCCCTGTACACTGTCACTGTTCCCTTTTATCTTAATTCACTTTTGCGTTTTCAGGATATAACGAGAGACTGCATACTATCCCTCTGTTAGTGCTTAGCCGGGAACATAGTGTTATCCTTTTTGACGCACCCTTTCTTACTAGAGTCGAGATCTTCCAGTGTTTCGCTATTCCATTTTTCAAATCTTCGAGCCTTCGCCTTCTCACATTTTTCCATTTCGTCCATTACAGTTTTCAGTCCTTGCATGGAGTCCTCGTAAAAAATGGCATTGTTCTAATCCCCGAACGGTTTGTGACTCTGTCGTTATGATGCAAGAGGGCAAAATGAAAAAAGAAAATTGAAACCTGGAATTGATTTTGGATCGCAGAACAAAAGTCAGCTAATGAGTCAATAACGTGACATTGCTGACCGATATGAAAGCGAGAGAACGAAAAGGAAAAAGATGTGGTACAGTGGAAGATACCATACCAACTTCATGGGAAGAACGCTCCCGTTCGTACGCATCAAAAAATGCTCCTCATATTGCAGATATTTCTAACAATGCGGCACAAGCTCAGTATCAATGGCAGGCTTGGATATCAGTATTTCTCGTCCTTTCACAAAGGAATAATCCCAACGAACAAGCCTCGTAACAATGGTCTTCGAATACTACGCTTTCCATTAAGCTATCAAGGGATATTTGACTCTTTCAAACATAAGTCTTTTGCATCAGAATATTACCTGCGATCTTTTGTTGTAATTTTGTTATTTCTTTTTTCGTGATCTGTAATTGCTGTCCCGGGTTATTGTGTTTGGTTTCCTATTTTACCGTGCATGTCTGAATTTATTTGGACAAGACGTACGCAACTACTGTATATCTTCCGGGATTATCCGAAAGTAGGTCATGAGTGCTTCCGGTGGTGGTTCCAAATTTTGTCTCATGTTTATTTTAACCGATTTCGGTATTTTCGGTCCTTGTCAGTTTGACTTTAGTTTTAAGGTAGGATTTCGGTGTAAGCACTACAATAGCTTGCATTCCTTATGGGAAATTTCATGGCAAGGTTAGCAAAAGTAGCATACGCGCGTAAGAAAGAAAAACTATGAGGGAAGATATGATTAGAATAAAACTAAAAAAAAAATGTGTAATTTTCCATTGTAAATGACCGACGCTTGTTCTTAGAACAGAATATTATTTGCATGTTAAGTAGCCATTCTCTTTTTTACTTCCACTACTTTTTCCGATTGGTAAATCACAGAAATAGGGGAAGAGCAACGAACTTTATAATACCAATTTTATAATTTTTTTATGGTTATGCAAAAGCAATTTACTGCCGATTGTACATCTCTGAAACAAAGGCCAAAAGGACTCTTACCATTAAGGGATGCCTCACCATCCTCGAGTCCCTTGAACAACTCTGGCAATGAACGGAGAATCGTTAGGCAGAACTGAGGCGCAATCCAATCCCAAAGAAAGCGACCTAATCGAATCTTGACAACGGGAGTCGTTAGAAAATTCCGCGAAAAATTGAACCAGAAGAGGCAACAAGGAAAAAACCAACTGCTAGACCGCTCAAGGGAAGAGTTTTGCTCCTACCAGGCGTCCTTGCCCCCTTCGCTTATTCCTTATCCCCGTAGAGGGTAGTGCTTTACGTCAGTGCACCTCACGTACCTCCACCCTTATTCTTTCTTCCATGTGCACTGTTTCAGGCATTACTTAGTTCTTTGCAGCGTCCCTTCTGGCCTCTGAAAAATTTTCCTAGCTGCAAACCCTCCTCCTGCATTTTCCTTTTATTGTACCTCCATTCATATTCTTTCTTCCATCTTACTTTGCAGCCTCTTCTGCATATCAATGTTTCATAGTGCAACTGCATAGGTTTTCCTATCCTTAAACCTCTTATTCTCAATTTTCCTTTCAGGGCTGAATGACCTCATAGGTCCCAGCGCTGTCGCCTCTGGTAGGGCAGCCTAAGTTGTCGACGTATTTTATCTATCTTTTCTCCATTTACCCCACAGGCTGCTCATCTTTGATGAAAATTCTTCGATCTCTTAGTTCTGTTCTGTTGTTTGTTTTGCCTTTTTTTCCCGCCCTTTTTGGTTTTTCTAATAATTATGACTCACTTGTAAATATTGAATTTAATTTTGAGCTCCCCCTCCTTTGTTTGTTGCATCTGCGGTTTTCTCATGACCCACTCGAGTCATTACTTGTTCTGAACGTTTTGAAATTGTTATGATATTCGGGATGCGGGTTCGAATCCCTCCTTCCCTGGTTTGATGCTACCAGGAATTACTTAATATTCTTGCACTTGGATCTAAGGCTTTGTGTAGTGACAAGTGTATCCAAAATCGTGTGTTCTGACTTCGAAAAGTTAAGGGGGCATTGTGGTTGTTTATTATTACGATTACATTCATATCTGGTAAAAAGACCTAACATGTATATATATATATATATATATATATATATATATATATATATATGTGTGTGTGTGTGTGTGTATTTATATTTATATATAAATACACATCTATCATCTATATATATATATATATATATATATATACATATATATCATATATATATATGTGTATATTAACATATATATATGTATATATATATTATATATATATATATATATATATATATATATATATATATATATATATATATATATATATCAGTGGGATGTATTTCACCTTCCTCCCCAAAGCTTCCAAAAGCCTTGAAAATGGAAATTTCTAATTGGAGAGAAGCACCGAAAAGTCTGGTTTTCTTTGAGAGGAAAATTGAAATAACGGTAGACCTATTTGCTCGGTTGGCGGCTTTTGGGAACGAGTCGCCTCCCTCCCCCCGCTCACGAAAGTGTTATATATATAAAACTGTTATTCCCGAAAGGATTTCATTGTCCATCAAAATGATGCATTTCCATGTGCATGTTTAAAATAAACAATTCAGCTGAAACTGTACATCAGGAAATATACGAATGTAAACTGGATGAAAATTTATTTCAGTTAATGAAATCTAAAACCAAGTTTAATTCTCTGGAGCGATTGGAATTCGATGCATACAGAACACGTGGTCCTTTAAACCTCGAATATTGCATTTGCAGCCCAGGGACTTTGATACTCCGGCCAAAAAAGACAGATGAAAATTCCTTTATGATAAAGGACTTGAGTTATCCGTGGACATCCTCGGTAATAGGAATAAATATGAGATCCCGCATATGAATATTCATATGAGACGCCTAATTCTAACGAAGGGGGAATGAACACGTGGAACATATTAACATTTTAGCGAAATTCATTCCCATGCGCAAGCACATGACACACATACCCATATAAGCGGCGAATGTATATTTGAAAATTTAGGAGAAAATATACTAGTGCCTGGGAATAGGTTATGCTCACTGCATGAAATGCATTGTTTGCATTTATTTGCGAAACAAATATTTGATGATGGAATAACATCACTATTCACGTTGGTAGATGTTTCCTTACAATTCTTTTGCTTCATAAATGTCATTTTATTCATATCAGAACTATATGCACCTTGTTGGGTAGTGTTAGGTATAATTTGTAATTTCACCTTACAGTACATCTCTGCATTTAAAACAGTGGTTATTTTCAAGTTACAGGTATCTTTCAATGTTAATGAGAAGTATAATATATATATATATATATATATATATATTATATATGTATACATTATATATATATATACTGTATATATGTATATTATGTATATATATATTTCTATATATATATATATATATATATATATATATATACACACACACACACATATATATATATATATATATATATATATATATATATATATATATATATATATATATATATATATATATATATATATATAAAGAATTAGTCAAGATGAAAGTGATACAAAAAGGGCAGGTCTAAAAATAAAAGGAAGAAGTTGAGCAAAACTTTTATGAGTAATATTTTGCCCTACAGGAAAGTAAATGTAGAGTGAAACGTTATCAAATTGGTTGATCTAATACATGCAGTCCTAGGTAGATGGAGTGAGTATTTTGAAGGTTTGTTGAATGTGGGAGATAGAAGAGAAGCTAAGGTGCATGGTGCAGGAGTGGAAATAATTATTGTGAGCTTGAGAATGCTTATGGAAGTGACTGTTGAGGACTTAAGGAGAACAATTAATGGGTTTAAGTAAGACATCAGGATTTGTTGGGATTATAAATGATATGTTGCAGTATGGTGGCGGTAGTTTTAGCTTTAAACTGACGACTGGCTTAGTATTATGAACTGAAAATTATGTATATACAGAGTAATTAATTTAGAGGAAACTCTGTCTAAACTCAAACCAGATCAATGAAAGTTCTGTCTGCCATTGTGTTAGGCAATCAGAAAAAAATATATGGAAGGAAATTTCATTTACAAGTGTATGTATATACACACATATATTATATATATACATATACATATGTATGTATGTATATATATGTATACACACATATATATGTCTATATATATTTATTTATTTATTTATTTATTTATTTATTTATTTATTTATTTATTTATTTATTTATTTATTTATTTATTTATTTATTTATTTATTTATTTTATTTATTTATTTATGGCAGCCTTACTGAGTAATGGTTCATAAATATCTAAAAAAAAACATTGTAAGGTCAGGCTCATGCTATAAATTGTAGTTAAACGAAAGTAAATTAATCTGAAAACTTACCTGTGACGATGCGTTAACGTAGCGTAGGATAGTATCGTCCTGATGAAAATAATCTTCGTTTTGCAACATGAATGTGTTATCTAGAGGAAGAGAAAAAGTAATGGCTTTAATATATCCTGTAAAAAAAAGAGGGGAGGTAGAAGATTTATTGTTGTTTCACAGCTGTTAGAATATATTCATACTTGTCTACATGCCTCCTTTCTCGTACATCCATCCCTATGCGAGTATTATGTATGCAAATACTGATTCATGCAGACAACCTTGTGTACTCATGATATATATATATATATATATATATATATATATATATATATATATATATATATATATTTATGTATATATATAATTATATATGTACACATATATATTATATATACAGTATGTATACACACACATATACTGTATGTATATATATATATATATATATATATATATATATATATATATATATATATATATATAATTTATATAATTTATACACAAAGCAAAACGTGTCTGTGTGTGTATTGATATATATTTACGTTTGCAAATATGCATTAATTTACAACGAATATCATTTATTTATTTATTTATTTATTTATAATATAATTGTTGACATACTGAAATTACATGTATTGCCCAATATTATTATATTACTGTCTACTTGTGTTCGCATATGTACACTTCAAATTCCAAGAAATGCTTGGACGTTTTATGCACATCCACACCTCATACCTCACTTATCCCTGATTCATAGAGTGACAGGTTCAAACATATGAAAGAGTAGGATATCCCACAACAGCGATAACTCGGCAAGGAAGAAAATATATAATCGTGGCCGCCTCAAGTGATTGGGTGTGTCAATACATGATGATGCTGCTTTGCCTTAAATTCTTCTAATGTGTACGTCATACTGGCAGAAGCAGGGGTTACTAAGGGCCTTCCAACATAGAGGCTACGATTCATTTTTACAAACAAATATCTGAAACTGATTTCTTTTAGCGCACTTTCGTTAGATAGTTTGGAAGTTAAATCTAGGGGTAATTCTTTCTTATTCTTTAACTTTTTATGATCATTTCTGGTTTGTTTTCTTCAGCTTACAATACTGCCAATCTTTACAGTAGGGACATTACGTAGGTACTCAAAAATGCTGTCTGGTTTACGGACAACAGCTATAGCTTGTTGCTTCCTTCTGAGATGAATGAGTTAAGTTGATGTCTTAGGAAACCATGCGAGGTGTCAATTAGTCAATTTTGATCTCTTCGTCCAATGGATAATTAGAGATAGATTTAATGGGCAGGAACCACTAAAAGTATGATCTACCTGTCTTTCTAAGGGGAGGGATTATGTCAATTGTGAAGTGTTAGGAATCGGTGAATGGAACGGATTGTTTCAATAAATAAAAGCTGGACTTGACTCAAAATGACTTTGTGCATAACTTTTCTGTGTGTTTTTTGTGACCATTTTTTTCCTTCGATGCTTTACTTAATTTTGTTCTTTCTCTTCTGTGTTACTAAAATAGACAAACCCCTCTTTACACAGCCTAATAACCTCCTCTATTATATCCCCTTCAAACATCAGCTTAAATATCTTTTTTTTTTAATAATAAAAAATGTGCCAGATAATGAATCTTATGGTGTGAATGTTTTTTTTTATATTTATCCAACAAATAAAATTTTACCAAGGCACGCAAAAATACCGAGTCACATTCAAATTCCTCCTTTGAAAATTCCATTTTTTCTCCTTGCCATGGAGGAAAGAAATTAATTTGGCTTTGTATAGCGAGAGATTTTCAAAAGCAAGAGTGAAAGAGCGTCAGTTCCATAATGTTATGAAAGTGTGATTACCATTTTATTTCTTATACTTTTTTTGTTACAACGGTGCTAAGATAAACAAACTCTTATCGAAGAAACCATAGTTACTGAAGATATGAAGTAGAAAAAAGGAACAGGTGAGGACACCCGGAAACGAAAAGTTAAGTGGTTTATTATGAGCCCTGTCAGAAGGAAAACAGTTGGGCATCCCTATTTCCTCCCTGTCGCCCTGCTATTTTTGATTCAGTTTTCTCTCATTGATGATGATTTTAATTACTCTGTTTTGCCATCTGCCGTCTTATGTAATCATGGAATGTATTAGGCTGAAAGCACGGACACATGGATTTATAATGTTTAGTTGTTTTAAACTCACTGGTATAGTGACTAATTTAATAATGGAAAGCTGGTAAAAGTTTGTCGATAAAAATGATGTATTAATTTACCACTTATTATCTTTACAGGTAAGTGTGATGAGAATTATACACGTTAAGCTGTGAGTATTTCCTAAATGTTTTTCTTTGAAGTTAATTAGGAAATTTTCGCTGTGGAATTTTAGAATAAAATAGCTTTGGATATCAATCGTGGTTATGTTCGAGGATTTTGAATTAAAGGATATGGAGTAACGTCTAAGGGAAGGAATATATGTAACATTATCAAACTCTAACACACACACACACACACACACACACACACGCACATTGAAGAAAAAATATTCGATTGTCAATGAATACAGTTGTAAATTTTCAAAGTACAGTAAAAAATCACCAAATTGAAAATACAGGTCCAATATAAAAAGCTGAAACATTTCATTATTAAGAAAAATGCCCAGTATTTCAAATAAATATATGCCAAGTAAGCCTCTCTCTATTGTCGAACGCTAAAAAGTAGAAAAATAAAATAAAACGCTACCTATTTACTAATACAATCAACATTAAATATATAAAAACACTTATTGAACTTATAAATACTATTATTAACAGGAAAGTACAGAAAAAAAAACACTCACCAAGACAGCACCTGAGGAAAGAAAAAATGTGGGCACGAGTGGCTGTGGCGCCGGCGTCGATGACCACTGTGTAGACCGGTTGCCACGCCCACTTACGCCCACCTGCCACGCCCACGCAGGGAGATCCTTCTACGGTAGGACTACCTGACGCAGATACGACAATTAATACTCGAAATGATAATTTAGAATGACAGGCACAAAGCATGTCTTACTTGTAAGTTGAGTATTACCTTTCATTGAATGTGAAGTATACAATAATTTAAGAAAAGTGGCAGCACATCATGTATGTGTTTGTGTATATTATATAATTCTTAAAGTTTTAAAGTGGTTGATTTTATTAACCACTTATGTACAACCCTCGAATAAACTTTTTCGAACATCAGCCAGACAATTAGGGTAGTTAGTTATAAATACTGTGTAAAGGTATCTCCGGCAGGTATTTTAGAAACAGGTGCATAGATAAGAGAATCGTTTGAACTCTTATTGGCCTCACTAAGAAGTGTCACAGGAGAATGAAAGTTTTTGTATTATTTTTTCGGTATTGTCTCTCATAAATTCTACGTATTTAATAAACTGATGTACAAGTATTACAATATCGTGTGGAAGAAGGTTTTATCCTGGTCTATCAGGTATACTCCTCCACAGCGCGTAAGGTTTCATTATTGTTCTCAGAGTGGCATTCATACAGGTGGTCTTTGAGTTAAGATACTAGGTCTGGTGAGCAAGAACTCCGGGGCAATAATTCAAAACTACAAATGGCTACTTTAGTCATTAACTGCTACCTGCGTTATGCTGACAAGGGCATTGTCCTGAAGCACTAGCGTGACTTCTGACGGTTTTTTTTTTTTTTTTTTTTTTTTCTTTTCATATTAATTTCTTTTTTCAGCTGTTGCCATTCTGATACATTATACTCCATGGGAATGGTTTATCCCTTTTCCGAGCAATCTATTTTGTTAATACTTTCAGAATACCAAACGGCAGAGACATCAGAATTTTTGTGGGTGGACACATTGCCTACTTTCAATCTCTGATTCATTTTCAGTGTAGCGAGCCAAGGTCTCATTCTTGGTTGCCAGTTTTATATAGAAACTGTCTGCATCGGCATGGACACGATTCAGAAATGTCCTTGAAGTTTCCACTCTGGCCAGCTTTTGTTCTGGTGTCAACATTCGGGGTACCAGGCTTTGCGACAGGTGGCTCATTCCTAACATATTCAGAGAAGTGTACCCCGACCCTACGACGAAAGGCTTCCACTGTAATATTTTTGTACATTCTCCCCTGCGTTTATCGTCTGTGCTGTCTCTACTCCACTTGAATTCTATATCCCACATTATAATAGTGGGATAAGAAGTGAGTCCTCATCTTGTGTGTTTGTCATGCTTTTCATGGATTTCCGTAGCAAACATTCAATGACGGGTCTGCCATCTCTGGTGTCCTTTTGAGATTCTACTTGTACCAAGTGATTTCCAAAGGGTCTTGCTTGTATTATTATGAAGGTAAACAGTTAGGGGTTTTATATGGCCATTTATACGTTTGTTTTATGCAGTCACACCATTAAATATTAGTTATGACTTTTATCGGGACAAGACTAAGAACTTTTGTAAAGACCCCTCGCAATTTGAGTTTCCATCCTCCCTCCAGTTGTCCTTCCTCTTTTTGGTTCCCATTAGTCGTTGAACAGATAAGATCATTTCGTTGCCTTCATATTGCATTTGCATAAATTTAACCTAAAAATATTTATTGAATGAAAATAGGCAACAGAATATGTACCCATGCTATTTGGTTTTTCTGTAGCAATGATATTAAAAACCATGTATTAAGTATAGAAGAAGAGTGATCTAATGCCGTCGCCTAATCTGCGTTTTGCTTTAAAAGCATGACGCACATGAGGCGTTGTAAAAATTTAGGTGTGGTAAAAGAATGTAGAAATTTACATGTTTAGTGAAAAAATAAATTTCATAAATGCATGATTTAAATATCCTCACG
>NC_089748.1:53576097-53598597 GCF_040412425.1 Macrobrachium rosenbergii
AATGATTTCTCCAGCTGTCGTTCAAATGAGAGAATCAAAAAGCTAATCACAACGTGAATCGGGCTCTCAACAAGGGGTCATCGAGTTTGGATACAGGTCAATTGACAACTGACAGACAGTCCGCGATTGGAATTATCGCTCGGTCTTTGTCGCTCGTAGAATGAGCTCTGCTATCAAATAGTAACGTGGGAATTTAGGACTGTGAAAATTCGGAAATTTAGAATTTAGTGAAAGAGTACCCAAATGCATTTTTAAGCGTGTCTATTTTTTTCGTTCTATAACCTAATCTGTAGGACTAAATCGGTGCAACTTGATTTTAAAAGGTCCTTTTAAAGGCTTGGCAGAATTTTCTCCACTTTATTTAGCTGTGAAAATACTGAAGACCACCGGGCACAATTTTCTATCTATCTATCTATTTATCTATCTATCTATCTATATATCTATATATATGTATATATATATATATATATATATATATAAAACTTACATACAAAAATAACAGTTATATATATATATATATATATATATATATATATATATATATATATATATATATATATATATATTATGTAGATAGATACATAGATAGATAGACGGATACAAAGCATGTGATAGAATCGAGAATGCTGAGAATGTAGGGAAAGCGGTAAAAAGTTTTTGTTACCGAAGGGAAAAAGTGTTAGAAAATGTTTAAGCAAGTAATAATGCAAAAATCAGGGAGAGGACATTAGATTAAGGGACAAAACCTTTTAGAAGACATTTGGTCTTGAATGGAGTGAAAGTTGATTGGGGATAATGAAGAACAACTGCAGAAACTAGTAAAAGAGATTGAAAGTGTTTGCAAGAGGAGATAGTTGAGATAAAATGAGTAAAAGTAAGTTTGTGAGTTTCATTGGAAACTGGGATGGTGGAGCAGTGACTGTTGATATGGATGGTGGAAAAATGGAAGTGGTTGATTTGTACAAGTGTTTTGGAGTAATGACAACAGATGAACGTGAAATCAGAGTAGACGTGAGGCCCAGAGTAACTGAAGTAAGGGTATTTGGAAAAGATTGGGAAGAGATTTGAATTGTTTATGAAGCTCAACTGGAATTAATAAATGAATTGTTGAGCCACCTCTCCTTTATACAAAGTAAATGTGGATGTTGGAAGAAATTGAAGGAAAAGATGTCAAAGCTGTTTAGACGAATTGTTTGCTTAGTATATATGACGTAAGAACTGATAGGTATATGAGTGGGGAGATATGTAGGAGTGGTGTAATTGTTAGCATTGGTGAGAGAATAATTCAGAATATTCACAGATAATCATGTAGAAAAAAATGGACGACGATAAATTAGTGGAAAGAATGTATTTTTCAGAAGATATAAGTGGACGGGGAGAGGAAGCACTAGAAAGTGTTGGGCAGATATGGTGAAGCAGTTATTAAATGTGAAGGAAAAGATTTAATATCCAGGCAACCAGAGAGTAAGTGGTAGTAAACAATGGTGAATGGTGCAATGTGTTTTGGGGTTTAATACGCTGCTGATGAGCTTTGTGTGCAGGTATATGAAGCGGCTAATATTGTGGAAGTACCTTAATGAGGGCATATCCACTGTTCAACAGTTGAAGTCTGAATGTGGCAGGAACTGTTAAGACGTTTTTCCTGGATATACCTAACGGCTTCATGTTGAAATAAAAGATTATATATATATATATATATATATATATATATATATATATATATATATATATATATATATATATATATATAACTCTCTAACAGTTCTTAACTTGGGTGTTATATCGTTTTATTACATGATAAAGAGCAATTAACATGTCTCTAAATTTTCTTTCAACTTAATAAACCTGCAGAATATTACCCTTCTCTCTCCTCTCTCTCTCTCACCTCTCTCTCTTTTCTCTCTCTCTCTCTCTCTCTCTCTCTCTCTCTCTCTCTCTCATTTCCTTTTTTTCAGATGTTGGGGTGACATCAATTTGGCACAGCCTTCCTGTCTCTCAGTAAGTCTTTAGGGAATGAGGTTGCTAGCTCCATGCCCATTTCCTCATCCGAGTATACAATGTCCCCATTTACAGTGGGGTATAATGATGGACGAAAGACCTGTACAACGTGAGCCGAGCGCTTTACCACTTAACCAAGGTGATCACTTTACCTGTCTGCACCTTTTAAAGGTAACATGTAGTCGCTACCATCAACATATTATAAATTATATATAATACATATACTGTATATAAATATATATAAGGTATGTTTATATATATACATATACATATAGTATATATATGTATACATATATATATATATATATATATATATATATATATATATATATATAAAAATATACATATGTATATGCATAAAAAATATATATGTATATAAATATAATATATATATATATACTGTATATATATATATATATATATATATACATATATATATATATATATATATATATATATATATATATATATATATATATATATATATATATATATATATATACATACAGTATATATATAATATATACACATAAAGTGTAAGTGGAGACCAAACATAATCTAGTGACAAAGAGCCAAACTTACCTGGAATCCTGGAGTGAGAGATAGGCGGGGTATTGGTGGTGGTGGTGGTCTGCCCAGTCGCAGCGGCAGTAGGGGACGACGGTGAATTGTCTCTATGGAGTAGAAGTAGGAGTAGCAGAAGCAGGAGCAGATGGGCTAGCAGGAGCACCAGCAGGAGAGACACCACCCTCCTCTTTCCCCTGGTGCCCGCCACCCGCATGACGGGGGCGTGGCTGGAGGGTGGCAGGGGGCAGGATGGACCAATAGGTGGGGCGACCGCCGTAGGTTGGCTCTTGCGGGGAGGCCTTATCACGCTAACATAGCTTCGTTTTCACGCCACCCCTGCACCAGATGAGAAAAGAAGGGGACTTTAAAAGGAGATTTTCATTCTTTTTTATTGTTACAAGTACGTATGTTGTGTAATATGCGCACAGTACTTCCTGTCGTCGTTTGTCACTCATCTTTATTTCTTTTCGTATGTGGTTTGAATATGTGAATAGTATAAGCTGTATTTGTATGTAGGCCTATATAGTGTATGTATATATATATATATATATATATATATATATATATATATACTCGTATATATATATATATATACATATATTATTATGTATATATCTGCAAATAGCATTTAATATTCAGTTCATTATACGTTGGAAATAACTTACACCCGAGGGAAATTATAATTGATAAGTCCTTTGTTCACCAGTTCGAAACTTTGCCTGTTTAGAAAAATCGATAGACATTGACTGACAAATTTATATATATATATATATATATATATATATATATATATATATATATATATATATATATATTATATATATAATAATATATATATATATATATATATATATATATATGTATATACACACACATACATACAATGTAAGTGTGTATTTTTGAAAATACCTATTGTACCGACTACCTAAATTAATATAACAATCTTCCTGCTTCCTGCCTTCATTATAAGCTCTCAGGAAATATCTCACAAATATTGGGTACTGTAATAATTCTCAGCGGAATAATTGCAATGGCATGATAAAGAACCGGGCAAGTGGTCTCCAAGAACTAATATTCTGCTACGGCAATAACTTCAAGTAAGCTGCAGGTAAATACACTGCGCTACAGTAATATTCTACCATGACGGAAGACTCTCCTTAGCGCCGTTAAAGGGAAACGATTTGGCTGTGAGCTAGGCTTGGGCTAGTCCTAAGCCAGTGGTTTTCAACCTTTTTGTGCCCATGGCCCGTTTTTGGCATCCCTAAATACTCATGGCCCACTGCCCTTCAGAATTGTGTAATGATGATGATAGCATTATTATAAAGCATTTCCAAAACACTATTAGTTTTTCATTTTCATTTACGGAATTATTTTTCTGATCACTTTATTAGTTATACATTTACATTTATGAAGGAAAGCACTGGCCTGCACTTACTGTAAATGATTTTTCATTTTTTGAATATTATTTTTATGATGTCCGTGGCATAGGCCCCTCAGAACTGCCCATGGCCCACAGGTTGAAAACCACTGTCCTAAGCGATATTGATGATATTAATGGTGGTAATTGTAGTGATGTTCACTATAAGAAATATAGCCGCTTGTGGAACCCATGTCAAAATTTTTGTAACATAAGTAGCATTCATTTGAAAATGAATATAAATTTTGGATATCATTTTAATGATAATAATAACCTTTACATTTTTGTGACGAAATTAATTCTAATTGCCTGAAACAGATTCACTGTTCACTTCCAAATGGATTCATTTTTAGTTGATGGAATGGATTTAGGATCCCTGTGTAGTTTTTCCAGTACCATGCTATTTTTTTATAGCTCATTTTTGTTGATGGAATGGTTTAAGGGTCCTTTAGTAGATTTTCCTTTACCACACTTTTGTTTTTCTAATTCATTTTTACGTGAAAAAATTGATTACAGATCCTGTAGTAGCTTCTCCAGTACCTGTGTTTTCATATCATCGCCATGATTTGTCCCGTGTCTTTACCAAATAAGATCCATATGCACCTGTCTGTTTTATTAAAGAATTGTTGGCCAAAAAGATGTAACAAGACAAGCATCAGTAGGAATGCGATCATAACAACTCGCTTGTGGGTTACACAGAAAATGATTAATTTCGTTGCAACGTACGTTTGTCCATCTTAAGGGTTTAGCTAAGGGAGGAGGAAGAGAAGGGCCTGACCCCGGTGGAGGAATACTTACGCCTGCTCTAGGATCAAGAGCCCATGCTAATACAGGGCTAGTTTTCAGTGCTAGTTTAATCTAAAACAACAGGCGTTTGATAAGGATCCCATACCGTGAAAAGTAATATGGAAAAAGGGAGAAAGTTGCAAAGGTGGCAACAGAGGAAAAGGAAAATGTAATGGACTTGCCAACTGAACGACATAACTGATTTACACGAAGTAAAGGTGGAATCTGTTGTTGCAGTTGCTATAACGAGGCCGTGAGAGAAATGTAAGGATTCTCGCGTTTAGCGCTGAAAAAATATGAAATGGGACGGTAATTGGAAATGGTAATGAGAAAAGAAGATTTTGTTTCTCTGTGATAAGGAAAGATGAATAATCGGATCATCAGCTTTTGTTCGAAATGAAAATGCAGGCAAATGTATTAGTTTTTTTTATATTAAAGATGCATCATGTTCGGAAACTTTGAGTTAATGCCGGTATTTCGTACTGATTTTTTTTTCTTGCTGGTTGGATTACAATTATTTGCTGAAGTGATGAAAATGAGGGACAGCATCATAATATAAAGGAGGGGAAACGATGAAAATAAACTACGGCAAGGTGAATAGAAGAGCACTGTAGACACATCTTGTTATTACTCATTGTACAGTATTTAAACCGCCCTTACCAAAAACTATATGTTTTATTTTTTCGGTTGATTTAAATGTTCTGTTTCATTCATTTTTATTTTATCTTACTAAATTTTTCTCCATATATTTTTTTTTATCGTGTTTCAGATATTTTTATATTCGGGTTCGTTTTTTCCAACTCTTAGGAGCAATGCAACAGCCCAAGTTAGACAGACTTAGTTCGTATCAGAAAAAAGCATACCCTGAAAGTATACGTGTGTCTTCAGGTTCATATTTGTACTGTTGAGGCCACTAAAAATATACATCGCGCTTTTATTGCCATCTTATTTTACCACCCATGAAAATCCAGATTTTACAAGCTATTTGCTTAGCTCCCCCACTCCCCCTCTCTCTCTCTCTCTCTCTCTCCCTCTCTCTCTCTCTCTCTCTCTCTCTCTCTCTGGGAGTGTTGTGTATTCATTTATTCAAACAGGTATTCATAGAACAAAGAGAGTCAGGGAAGAGTCGATCTGCTGTATTTTAATGAAATCGTGCAGCATTACTTTTATGATTTCTATATTCATTCTTTTTTTTTTTTTAGGTAATTTGACGGTAGATAACTTATAGTCAACCATTCATTAATCTTTTTTTTTTTCTTTAAACGGTTATTATTTTTGTAGATTTTTCAGGATTACCAGAGGATTGGGAAACTACTGAGAATTCGTTCCCTCAAAAATACGAATTCCCATTCAAAGCTATTACGGATTTACATTAAGTTTTGACGCCTCGCTGGATGAGAGTGATGGGTTGGGGATTACCGTTAACAGTTGCTGACGGGGATTACCTCCAACAGCGGCTGGTTGGAATTAACGACGACGTGGATTTTTGGTGTAGACGACAAATATTGTTGGGGATCGTCAACTGTCCAAACGACGGTCATGAGTTGTGACTGCTGACATAAGTAGTTGATGAGGAGTGCTTGGCAATATTGGTTCTCTGGAGCTGCCAGCAACGATCGCTGACATCAGTGAATGGTTGGAACTGCTGACGTCAGTGTTTGATGCACGGACTGATCACATAAATGGTCAGTCAAAACTGCCAGCGAGCATTTAGAAGTTTGCGGGAGAGTGGGTGGAGGGGTAGGATGAGTAGGATGTCTGGATGAGGACTGCTTCCGGTAATGGCTGTTGGGAACTGCTGACAACAATGGTGGTCATCCCGATGGCAAATGCTGGTAAATGTGATTGCACTGATGCTCGTAATAATTTGCATTACCAGTGTTACGAGCTGTCTTCTGGCACGCTGTTGGCCCAGCGTTCGACTCTCCTACCGGCTAATGAAGAATTAGAGGAATTTATTTCTGGTGATAGAAATTAATTTCTCGTCATAATGTGGTTCGGATCCCACAATAAGCTGTAGGTCCCGTTGCTAGGTAACCAGTTGGTTCTTAGCCACGTAAAATAAATGTAATCCTTCGGGCCAGCCCTAGGAGAACTGTTAATCAGCTCAGTGGTCTGGTTAAACTAAGATATACTTAACTTAACCAGTGTTACGACTCGGATAAAGAAGAAGCGTTCAAGCATCCTGTACTGGCAGAGGGACTGTAATATTCTCTCCTCTTTAATGTAAATTAAATGCGATAACACGCATGGCAGTCATGAAATTGCAGATTTATATCTCCCAGTAATAATGTACTCAAACACCATGAAATTGCGCGCAGACACACCAAATGAAAAATAATGAAAAAAAAAAAATTGTAAGACCGAAAATACCTAAAATCATATAATCAGCCAGAGTGGGGTTACTTTAGAAAACGTAAACGTCATTATTAGAGGTAACTTAGGTCATAATTCTCTTAAAGAGTAACCTAATTCTGCTCACCCAAGTTAAGGATAATTCGGTACTTCTTGCTCATTTCTAGTCAGGTTCTCTTCTTTGGCCTTATGCCTTCACTCTGTCTTTTCTTGCCCTGATGTCTACTTTCTTTTTTCTCGCTGAAATTTCACTCTTTACTCATAACCTTCCTTCTCACAAGCGGCACAAGGCATATGCCTTACTTAAGGTTAATTTCCTGTCGTTTAAATTTGCATATGGCCCAAATATTTGAAAGTCCTCCTCGTCGATTTCTTAAAGAAAATAAGAATGTACATGTTATTATTCTGGTTTTACCACTGCATGCGTTTCACATTGATCAAAGAAAAAGTACGAATAACTTGGCTTTCTCTGTTTGCTTTCCGCTATGAAATTAAGGATTTTTAACGTTTAAGATTCTTATCTTGGTGGAATGTCTGACGATTGCAAAAGATGCAGAATTTATTGGTAATAGTAAAGAGGAACTGCGGAAAGTGTTTAGCATGTCAAACATTCTTTATCCTTTATTTTTAATTTTAAATGGCGCCGAGGTTATCCTTTCCAACTTCAGTGAAAAGTTGCAAACGGAGAGGTAGGAATTAAACATAGATTTAGATTGTTTTGATCGATCAGAATAAAATTTGATAACTATTAGCTAAATGGAAAACGTTTAGTTGGAATATTTTAGTACATCGCATCTTTGAATGGTCATTTCGTGGCCTGGATCTGACGTGCTTTGGTCACGTAATTTAACGGGAAGAGTCGTGCAAGGAGGTCATTGGACACTTGTGTGGAATGTTTAGAGAATTTTTGGTTTAGTTGGTGATCAGAGATTATTGAGAGGAAAACCTCGATGAAAAAGGGGAGGAGTGATCAGTTGTAAGTTGATTACGGACGTCCTTTATAAATTGAATGTCATGGTGAGGTGGCTCTTACATAACTCAAGAAAAAGTCTCATAGCTGTTTATGTTTTTTTTTATGTATTTTGTTTCTTGTTTTCTTCCTTCTCTTAAAGAGATTAGTTAAGTTCAAGTTTTTCAGCCGCGCTGTACTTTTTGTATTAAATATGAACCAGATTTAGTCTTTTCTTCTCTTTATGTATTATAATATATATATATACATAAATGTATATATATATATATATATATATATAATCCGGAAATTCATATATATTATGAAATCTAATTGATAAATCTTATATTGATATATATATATATATATGTATATATATATATATATATATATATATATATATATAAATATATATATATATATATATATATATATATATATATATACATAAAATATATATAAATTATATATACATCAAAATTCCTAGACAGGAAAGACGTTCCCAGCACTTCACACTGTAGGATTGGTAACATGTAGCAGCAAGCCGTCGGGATAGGTTGCTCCTTCATCAAAGGGGAAGATCAAAGTGTCTCCTGAGAGAGAGAGAGAGAGAAAGAGTAAGTGGAAGGAAAGACAAAGGGCGCCTCTCTACTCAGTTTAGCTAAAGAGGCAACGGAGACGTAGCGGCACATCATTAGCTGGAGAAATAAGTTCAAAGGGTCACCCGTCCGGAAGGTCGCTTATTTTATTTGTTTCTTTCTCACGGGGCTGCTCTCTTTCTTTCTTTCTTTCCTCCTTATTTTTGTGTTTTTTATTCGTCTTTTTTTCCGTTCGTTTTACTTCCTTCTCACCTTTATTTTTTTTCTTGAGTCATTCGTTTTCTTGTTGGTTTTTATGACTACCATTTTGCTCGCTTGATTTAGATTTTCTTTTATTTTACGATATTCTGCCGTTAAATTGCTTCCTTTTATTTTCATCTTTGTCTCTGCTTTTCTTTCATTCTTGGTTTTGTTCGATCACTTTTTTTTTTATTATGGCGATGCCTTATGTAACTTGTATTCCCTGTCTCTTGATTGATTTGTGGTTTGTATGATTTTATTTTCTTTGTTGCATTATTTCCTTCTTGCATTTGAGAATTTTGCATTGATGACGCTCTTTGAATTTTCCATATTGTCTTCTCTTTAAAGTTTTTTTTTTTGTGTTGTATTTATAAATTTTGTTTGCATGGAAATTCATTCATTTATTTTGTTACTTATTTGATATTCTTTTTTTTTATTATCACTTATAAAAACATGATGTAATTTATACGGAAAATTACTCTGTCGATAAAATCAAATAAATGTAAATCAAGGGAGTTTTTGGCTTTGCTGATTCCTTTCATTCCTATTTGAATCGCAAAAGAAATTGTTATATTTTCATTACAATTAAATAAACTACAATGCAAACGCTTTATTAATACCTCTCTCTCTCTCTCTCTCTCTCTCTCTCTCTCTCTCTCTCTCTCTCTCTCTCTCTCTCTCTCTCTCTCTCTCTCTCATTTGGAATGACATTAGTAACTGAGTAGTATCTGAAGAACTATATATACAGTGGTTAGCATTTTGAGAAATTCACCCTTAAGCATCACTTTTTTCTAGGTAATAATAGCTAACTATTACGTTTTCATTATATGAATATTTGCGTTGAATTACATAATAAAGTCACAAAAACAGGACTAAGCCACAAGTTTATTATTTTGGTAAGAAAATAGTTGTCTGTGTTAGCATATGTACAAGAGAAAGATATATAAGAATATTAGTGAGGTGTTCTAGCCTTCAGATAAGAGCTTTAAGTATAGCTCTTTATATTCATCCAAGCCCTTGCCAATGTTGCTCCAGTGTTGCATGTCAGTGCAGCAAAAACAGAAGCAATGCGTTAAAGCTACAATCGCGGAGTGGGGATTGGGGAGGAACCAATCGACAGCATCCTTTGTAGTTTATAGATTGCCTCCTCCCATTTTTTTTATTATCTGCTTAGAACTGATGTTAATATTTTTTAGGTGGGTTCTGCGATCTGATGGATCTTGACCCAGTTCCTCCAAGAAGTCTTTGCGACCCAAAACTGAAGCTGAATAATAATTGAATGACCCTATAGCACTTATAATAGGTAGCCATAGCAAGGTATTGTCAAAACCAGGGATTGTCAAAGTCTGGCATTGTGTAGGAATGGAAGAGTTTTATATCACCCACATTGTTTATCAGTTATTTTTATCTAATTGCGATTTTTATAATGGCTGTAAAAAAAACTCTTAGGCCGCAGAATTTCTGAAATTAAATTAAAATTTAAAATTTTAAAGGAGAATCTTCTGTATTGCTTTGTTTTACTATCGTGTTTTGGCATAGAGTAAAGGGACCAGAATTGAGAAAAGAGAGAAAACTGGGAAGTAAGTAGCGCGATAGTTCTCCGAGATCAAACGTTCTCAGGTTCTTTTTCCAAGAGGAGACGCGACACAAGTTAATCTTCAACAGGACTTCAGCATTTTATGCTGCATAAACGATTTATTCAGAGCCAAATGATTACGCTTCAGAGAGAGAGAGAGAGAGAGAGAGAGAGAGAGAGAGAGAGAGAGAGAGAGAGATGAAAAATACGGCACTTTACAAAAAATAAGCATTATTTAATTTTTCGAACTTTAAAGAAATTGTTACATTTTCGTTGTGAAAATATCTTAATTATTATTATCACTGTCATTATTGTTGTCGTTGTAGTGATTTTTCATATTTAAGTCTTTCTCCTTTCTTTAGTTTAGATGTCTGAAAGTAACCAGTAAACCTAAAATGAAATAAGTAAAGTGTAGAATTCCCTGAAAGCCATTAGTTTATAATCTGTTCGAATTTCTTTAGCAAGAGTGCAAGTGAGCCATCAGTCGTTTTTAAGATAGCCTTTGCTTGAAAACTTTATGTTCACAGACTATTTAGAAAAGAAAGGATCTTCGCCAATGAGAGTGTGTGTGTCGTTTCAGTTAGGAAATGGATAAATTATATCAATTGAAAACTAAACTTAAACGATGTTTGTGCTTATATTTACCATATCTTGACCATACTTAAACATTATTTATATACTATATTATAACAGATAATGACAGACATTTTTGAAGGTATAAAGGATACTCTAGATAGCGATAAAACGCGGGTACTGATACTACATTCTGCCAGTGGGTACTCCCTGTAAGATATAAATCTCATTGTGCCATTCTGATTCTTATCAAACAAAATACCCGGCCACCTCTCTCCTTAAAATGTCACCAATCTCGTTTTAGCGAAGCAAACAGCTTTTCGTACTCTTGTCTTTGACAGCTGTCTTTAATCCGCAAGTACGCAAAACTTTCTTAGCGCCTACAAAAGCTACAACTTGAATGTCCTTCTCAGCGGTGGTCCCTCTTGGAGGAATTCCTAGGACCCATAACCTCTGAGCCGGCTCGTCAGTAAAACGCTAGACGCGCATACCTCGGTGAGGCCAAGTCAACAACTTCATTAAACAACTCAAAGGCTCGGGGAAGCTCGCGAAGAAGCGCTTTTAATGACGCTTAAGACACCGAATAAGGTCAAGCCTCGGGGATTAAGAGCCTCGCGAGGAATCGACCGCTAAGCTGCGTTTCTTAGGAGACTATCGTATTCGTGAAGTCATTAGGGGTCGTCTCTACATAAGTGATAAGCTCAAGAGTGACACATACAACAGGTGTCTCTGTGTGTGCGCATGTATGTCTATACGTGCGCCGTCAAACGGTACGTCCGACGAAGAGGGTACATGTACTGGGTACGTCTCATTTCATGTTTTATATATTGATTTCCGTCTTTTGTTTGATGTTAGAGTACTAAATTGATGTATTTGATATACATGCTTAAAGACGATTTCTTAACAAGGTCAAGGGATAGTCAAGAGTTCTAGAAAATCTTCTTTGCGTTCTACGAACTAACGATTCATTATCATTAATAATAATAATAATAATAATAATGATAATAATAATAATAATATTATTATTATTATTATTATTATTATTATTATTATTATTATTATTATTATTATTATTATTGAGTTAACAGAGGCCAAAAAATAATAAAAGCAACCTTTGAAATGTGAAGGAAAATCTTCTGTGAAACATGTAGATTTATTAAGATGGTCTGTTTTGGTCAGCCCATTACTTTAAATTGCACCGAGCCATAGCTAGAATACCCTCAAACGGGTATCTGTAGGCACAAGCGCTCCTACTGACACAAGATCAACTTAATTTACCGACGACGGACGTCAAAGAAGGAAAGGAGATATGGTGCTGTCACTGTTTCTCTTTTTCTTTACTGCCAATTTTCGAATTATCTTCCGCTTCCATATTCTCTGATTCCTTTACTCTCCCGTATGTATTATTATGTCATTACTATTATTCAGCCTCAGACGTGTGTATCATTCGGAGGGGGTCATCGTTCCTTTTTTCCCCTCTCTCTTTTATGTAAATGCAAATGTTATTCATATATGCAGGTTTAGCTCGAATTGTACTTACTTCGGTGTTAGAGCCCAGTATATATGACAGGGGATGTTCCACTATGTGACTCTGTTTATGTATCTTTTACTGATGCTTCGCCTCGTACAGGATGAGGGGGGGCGTGTCCGATAAACTAGCATCTCACGAGGCACAATTATAATTACAATTACCTACCCAGGGTGGGTGGGGGTGGACTAGCCCATTCTTTGTGATAAGTTTGAAAGAAAATGAGGTTTTTCAAAAATTTTTAAAAGAAGGGATTTGCGTAGAAAATAGTTACAAATTCTCTAGGGATGTTAGGCGTCTCATACAATGCAGCATTGATTTTTTGTCGTTTAAAATAGTATATTGCTCATTGCATTAAGCAGGTTTTGATATACAGTGTTCATGGAAAAAAACAAAAGAACATGTACCTGAACCTGTAGTCCATAATAAACCTGAGTGGGATGTCAAAACGGAGAGTAAATAGTTGATTTCAGTAGTAAGTCTCTCTCTCTCTCTCTCTCTCTCTCTCTCTCTCTCTCTCTCTCTCTCTCTCTCAAAAAATGCATAACATGAACGAGAATGCGAGGGTGGACTTCAGTGGTTTTTTATTGCACTATATTACAAATTTAAAAAAAAAAAATGCTGCATATTCGAGATACTTGGTTTAAAAATACTATTCCCTAAATTTGAATATATATATATATATATATATATATATATATATATATATATATATATATATATATATATATAGCAGCAGCTCCATAACGTATGGGTTAATGATTCAGATCTGGAAAAAAAAAAATAAAGACTACGGCTATCAACTGTCGGCTTACTGCGTCTTTTCTGCTTTTATGGACTGACAGATTTATTAAATCGCGAAGAATCAATTTAGCTTTTGGGACTTAAGGACTATATATATATATATATATATATATATATATATATATATATATATATATATATATATATATACATATATATATATATATATATATATATATAATGAAATATATATATATAACATGAAAACAAAATGTCAGGCAGGGTGGACTGGACCACAGGTCTACCTCCCAAAGCCAAAAAAAAAGTCTTCAAAGAAGGCATCGCTTACCCCTTACAAAAATGGGAATAAAAGCACGTAAAAGAAAAGAAAAGAAGGTTACCATGGCAAAGAAGAAACAAATCATGCATTCATGGTGGAAGGAGGACGAAAAAAAAAAGATCTATGAGACTGCATCGCTATTTCCTTTACGGATGAAATAAAGATTACTTAGTAAATGCCAAATAAAGACCTCGGATAATGGGAACGAGGGGAAGTTTCATCTGTTTTTGATTGTGAGGGATAGAAAAAAGTACATGGGCTAATCAATATTTGTACTTTATATCGAGCGTAATACATTTTCATGAATACCAATTGTTGTAAAAAATAAATTCACATCTCCTTGATAATCTGGAACAAAGAAAGTTTTTTAAATTGCTGTTTTGATTGTTGAGATATGAATTGTGCGTACACTTCTTGTCAAGATATCAAGATTTACTTATATTTACACCTAAAATTCATTCCATATATATATATATATATTTATGTATATATTATATATATATATATTATATATATATATATTATATATATACATACATACATTTTCTTTTACAGGCCATAAAATATATATATGTATTATAAAGCTTGAGACATTTTCTTTAGAGAGAGAGAAAAGAGAGAGAGAGGTCAAGAGAGAGAGAGAGAGAGAGAGAGATCTTAAAACAATTGTCGATCCCCTCATTCCATTTAATATGGTAATTATTCCTCACTTGAACTCAGTGTAGGACCTACCTTCCATTCGAACAACATAACAACTAGCAAAGCACCGTGCGGTTAAGGTCTCTCTCTCTCTCTCTCTCTCTCTCTCTCTCTCTCTCTCTCTCCTCCCAAACTTTACGAATGTCATCTCTTTACTGCCTTTAAATTCTTTTTCATTCTCTTCCTATTCTCAACCAGATTCAAAATAACCAGAGTCATCCTTTCATTTATGCCATCACGTTTTCGCCTCATCTTCACTTCACCTACATTTCTCCTGCTTTTTTGCCCTCATATTCTCAATAACTACCATTTTTCCCTCTCGCATTTACACTCAGCATTCGGACTGAACTGTCGTAAGCCACCTTTGCTTTAAAATTTCTTTCATATAAACCAGCTTCTGTATTCTTAACTAAAGCTGTTACTTCTCAAGGTACTCAGCGCTCCGGTTGCCTTCGTTATAATACATCACACTTCTCTCATACTACTCTCCATAACGTTTGCTTCTAAGCATCAAGCCGAGGTAATTGCTTTCATCTGTGTTTCATCCGTATTAACACTTGCTTCCGTTTTCACTCAAACGCAAACTCTCACGCAAGCGAGCAAGCAAGAGAGGTTTTGTTTTATTCCCGTCATACTGGAAGATCAGTTGAAAAGAGTTTGTCAATAAGTCACACACGTCCTCGTTCATATCCCTCTTCTGTAATAACTGTTCTACTTATATATACAAAAAAATTTAGTGATTTATTGCTATACTTACAAATAAACATTGTGATTTATATAACCTATGAGGTACAAAAAGTGAGAATGAAAGAAAAAAAACCCTTGTTTGTAACCCTGTACGCACATCCATCAGCCACGCATGAAACGTGTATGTATATGTATATGTATGTATCCATTGATTTCACAGCATTTGTATCACTCGAGAGCGAGGAGCTTTTGTTGACATCATTACCAAGGAGGCTTTAAAGCAGAACTTCATTCTTGGTGAGGAAAACCTGCACCAGTATTCTTGATAAGCAATGGAGACCGAGACAGGTACACTGCATTCACTTCTAGTTACTTGACTTCGTTATAGAGGGCCATTTCTCTCTCTCTCTCTCTCTCTCTCTCTCTCTCTCTCTCTCTCTCTCTCTCTCTCTCACACACACACACACTCACACACACACACACAAGAACCCTTAGAGGTTTCGCTTGCCATCCTTAAGACAATTAATCGTCACCCCTCTTGTAGTCACCGTCATTTTCTTTACTGTCACTCTTAATTGTTCGTAATTTCTCACTTCGCTTATTTTTCCCCTTGCTTTGTTCTTCCTCTGTCGCGCCCTCTAATGCAATTTAAGCTATCGTCATATCTAATGAGTATTGATTCTCGGAAAAGTTTTGGGAGAAGTCATTAAGACGGAGGAAGTTTTATGGGAAGGATTCTGGAATTATTAATGAGAAGCATTGTTGTTATTTAGTTAATAAAAAAAATTTTTTTTAGAGAGAGAGAGAGAGAGAGAGAGAGAGAGAGAGAGAGAGAGAGAGAGAGAGAGAGAGAGAGAGAATTCGTGCATATCTAGAAAAATTTTAAGATAACTTTAAAAATAGGCTTAGGGAGAGAGAAAAAATAGAAATAATTAGTTGTAAATTATTTGGGTGTGGGTGTGTGTGTGTGTGTGTGTTGTGTGTGTGTGTGAGGAAGAGCTAGCGGGAGAGAAAAAGAGAGAGTGAGAAATTCTTAAATGGATTTCAAAGTCAACGTAGGCTGAGGATTAAAGAAGACAGTATTGGCCGACGTTTCAGTCTCGAAGTCCACTCGATGTTAGAGGAGCCAGCATTGTAGCGAATGTAGAATTCCAAACATAAACAAAAACGTGGCCCCCTATAAAAGCTTTTTCATGCTTGTATTTAAGCTGAACCGTATTTGTGAACCCCAGAATACAGAAAGGATAAACTAAAGAATAGCACAGTGCGGGGCCGCTAAATATGCATAAATAAAAGGTGAGAACAGATGCTGGTACAGCAATATCGATTTGTTTACATATACTCGCTCTACTCAGTTACAGTATAACAATGGTATTCAGGAATCACGTGTTAGGAGAGATGATTCCTCGTAACGAAGAGATAACGAGAATATGTCTATATATATATAAAAGAGTGTATGTGTCTGTGTTTGTGTATATGTTCCAGCATAGCTCTGAAATGCATTGAGCAATTTCAACCAAACTTGGTATACATATGACTTGCTATCTGGGAAAAGAATACTGTGGGGGTAAGACATCACTCGCACCAAAGGGCACCAAAGAATCATATGGGAGTAAGACATCACGGGCACCAAAGGGGGTGGGGGTAAGAAGGGGGTGAATGTAAAAATAACCGAAAACGACAGATGTTAGTGTCTAATCCAAAGTTTTCGAGATCGCTGAAATGACATGTGACACTCCTGGTGCCCTTTAAGTCCAGGTTCAGCCCTGATAAGAAGGAGTAAAAAATATAATGTGAAAAATGACAGACATTATTGTCTAATCCATAGTTTTCGACGTCGCTGAGATGAATAGTAACACTCCCGATGCCTGTTAAGTCCAAGTTCAGCCACGATAGGAAGGTGGGGTGAGAAGGGGTGAAATATAAAATGTCAAACATGTTGGGCAATGTAGCTGAAGCAACTATTTTAACAGGAAAGGGAGGGAGTGAGAGAGGGAGAGGAAGTGGGAGAGAGAGTTAGGGAGGAGAAAGAGAGAGAGAGAGTAGAGGGAGTGTAGGGAGGAGAAAGAGAGAGAGGGAGAGTTTATCGGTTGTCATTCAGTTTTCCTGGGCAGCGCCGAGTTGGTCAGCTAGTATAACTTTAAAAACACAATAGGAGAGATTTACCAAATCAAGGAACTCCTAGGCTGGTATGGCCACTAGAATAGACAGACGTTCCAAGTTGATCGTAATAATGACACCAGTAAGAACTAGTGATAACTATACAACAAACAAAATAACGGCAAAACTGATGAAATCGGTTATAATTGCGTTGTGATACTTTGGGTAGTTTAGCAGTAATTTAGTTTTAAAATTTCAATACTTTAAATTAATAACAGTAATGGTTGTGGTTGTAATAGTGGTAGTAGTAGTTGTACAATAGATTATATAAAAATAGAATCGGCAGTACAAACAGAATGAGAGCACACTGGTAATTTTAGTAACATGTTGGTAAATATTAATAACATTATTAAACAAGTAAAAATACGCTGAAGTGTTTTCCGAGCAAACTGAGTTTTCTATTGCAGCGTATAATGCTGTATAAAACTCTCAGCCGTATGAAATTCCCAATAAACCGTATTGGCGCAATATTTGTTACGATGCCAGACTCCACGATCGCAACTGCTTTTAACTTTAAATAAAATAAAAGAAACTACTGAAGCTAAGGGGCTGCAATTTGGTATGTTTGATCAACATACCAATTTGCGCTCCCCTCTAACCTCAGTAATTTAATTTCTGAGGGCGGACAGAAAAAGTGCGGATAGACAGACAAAGCCATCTCAATAGTTTTCTTTTACAGAAAACTAAAACTATAGGGCATGGCGTCTAGTAAAAATAAAATAGCCAATAATAAAACAGTCATAGGGCTAGTGATCATGACCTGTAACTTTCATGTGTAACGTCACAGAAATTATAAAAATATTAATTAGTCCCCTGTATATCGATAATGAATCATAAAAGCTGCTATCACAAGCGAAAATAACGCTTCAAGGATTGGTATTATAATATTGACATTTCTCTTTAATTTCTCGCGTATTTTGAGCCGTTGAATAGCTCACTTCCCCGATTTTATGTACGAGTGGTCTCTTCGACTTAAATTGGCACTCGACATGAATTCTCGGCGAACTTTTCAGTGTCAGCCGAGATGATTTCGTTAACGCGTCAGGATGTCGTTATAGGCAGCAGTTAGACCTTCCAAGTGAAGTCTCATTCAGATAGTAGTCATAAACGGTGATATGATTCGAATGGAACAGCGTAAGTTGGGTTGCACTATAAATGCAACGCTGTCGATTGATGCACCTAAGAAACGGACTGTCATTTTCAGTTTCAAGTCTAAGTACATTATGTCATCTTCATTAGTCGTTGTCGCTAATTTTAAGTTTGCGCACCAAATAAGTATGTCATCTTCATTAGTCGTTATCGCTAATTTTTAGTTTGCGCACAAAATAAGTATGTCATATTCATTAGTCGTTGTCGCTAAGTTTTAGTTTGCGCATCAACTAGTAGGGAATCAAATTTGACAGTTATTAAAAAGTTACAGCAAAGAAGGCAATTTCAAAATATTAGAATTTTCTCACCTGTAGGATAACGCAGACCCCATCCTAGCAGAATGAAGCATACGAATGTAAGAAGCAGATGATTCTTAATAGTTTAGAAATATTCTCCGGAGGGTACGAGTAGATGCAAGTGTCAGAAGGTGGTTAGTTTTGAAACCGAGTGAATGTTGCTATATAGAATTAAGAGATTTAAATACTGTTCAGGATGAAGTGTTAATAGCATGGCAGTTTCTTGGATCAGCTGCATCGTAGCAGATTTAGATATATTAAGAGTAGAGAGAGAGAGAGTCAGCTGAGATACATGAATTATGCATGTACCAAATAAAGTATCTCGTTCAACGCAAATCACAGGGTGGCAGGGAGGGTTCCACAATCAAGATCTTTGTTATTTAGATATCGTGGTATTTCTGACATAAGCTAGCATAAAACTTTTAGTGAAATGGAATTGAATGTCGACTATTAGATGACTTTTTACTTCCCTTCTAGAATTTACAGCCTTCTCATGATTTAAAAGGAATTTAAAGTCACTGCTTTACATCGCTAAAGTCCATGAATCCAGCCTAATCTCCTGGTCGTTAATATAGTAAGGTGACACAGGAATTCACTAATTTCATATTTTTCCCTATTTATGGTCGGTTTCTATACATATACATATATATATATATATATATATATATATATATATATATATATATATATTATATATATATATATATATATATATATATATATATATATATATATATATATATATATATACATATATATACTGTATATATATATATATATATATATATATTTTTTTTTTTATAATCGTGAAAAAAGAGATTCTAGTCAGAAAACTAATCTAATTGTTTGTATTACTAAATGTCTAAAGAGGTTAACGGATAAACCACATTAAGAAGTCGAGATTTACGGTGAGAGATATATTGGATCCTTCGAGACACCCACGGCTCTCAAACCACATTGTATCCAGCTTATCTCCAAAGCTGGAGTTAACCCTTAAAACAACTCGCCACAGGTGGTAGATTATGTGCCTGCTCTCCTCCTCCCCCTCCTCCTCCCCCTCCTCCTCCTCCTCCTCCTCCTCCTCCTCCTCCTGGTACCACATGTTTGATTCTAAGGACTCTAAAGCCTCGTCACAGATGTCATCTTCAGAGACTGTCCGTCTAAAATGTCACAGAGCCGATGTCTGGGGCGGTTGTTTTAGGCAGTTGCCCCTCTTCCCCCCACCTTCCCACCCACCTCCACCCTTCCTGCTGATGGGTGACATGTTCAGAAACCTCGTGTGTATCACAGGTTGAGAAAGACCTTTTGAACTACTGCCGAGGGGCGTTGTGATGGAAGGGAGGATGAATCAAAGGAGGAGACTCTTCTGACATGTTAACCTTCCGGCCTCCAGGAAATTGCAGCAAGAAATGAAAGAAAATTTCTTTGATCTGAAAATGAGCGAAATGAAAGCAGACGCGCAGTGCAGGAGGACAAAGAATCATGTTGACTACGGTAATGTGAACGGAAATCAGGTAAAGAAGGGTGGGACTGATGCTGGTGATGAGATAAAATTAGAGGGAGAAATGGACAAGTAGTCACAGGTTTTAAGGTATACTGTGTGGACCCTGCGTGAGTACAGTGCAAAGAGACAGGAGTTGATCTAACTCTTGAATCAGTAGTTCTGCAAGAAGGTAATTACACCTGTCAGATTCCTGGCAGTGAGCCCTTTAGATGTTTCAGGTAGTTGTATATATATATATATATATATATATATATATATATATATATATATATATATATATATATATATATATATATATTTTTTTTTTTATATATATATATATATGTGTGTGTGCAGTGTGCTTATTTGTATGTGTATGTATGTGTGTGTATGTATGGATACACATATAGTCAAGCAGAGCACGAAGGTTTGCTACCAGTGCCTTGTCAAGGATATGTCGGATTTCTCAAAGATATCAATCTTTACAACAAAGTTTCTGCAATGCCCAGCAAAGAGATTGGCCGAAAATCAATCGGGCAAAATTGATGACGCTTGTCTGGTGACCCGAAGAAGGATTTACCCTTTACTTTTGAGAAAGCGGAAACGAAGTAAAGTGATAATGACAGCAGAAGATTAAGCTATGATCAGTAGATCAACAGCGGAAACAATTTAACAAGTATCTTCCTTAAAAATGAAGGTATAATTAGAGTTATAATTAAGTGTTTAATGCTTGAATTAAGAAGTGAAATGTCGAAAATTCCAGGATTATGCAATACCACTTTTTCTTTTGAATTATGCAATTTAATTTATTCTAGATAGCTTAGATCTGTTAAAGGGGCAGAATTGCAAGCCGTAGATATATGAGAAATATTTGCTAAGGAATGGGAATAGATAGGGATAAGTTGAAGGTTCAGACCCGAAGGCTGGACTTCTTGGGAATGGAAGTATTTTCAATATCAGAGTACGCCGTTAATCCCTGAGGTCGGAGGAAGGCAAGAAAGTTAGAGTCACAGAATTTACTGAAGATTTGATCGGTAATAGACCCAAAATTAGGTTTATTCCAGGTAGGCGAGTTCAGGTGGTTTTCCTGAAAGTTCCCGGAAATGATTGATAGTGTATTCTTCAAGTTCCTAAAGGTTTTCTTTCTTATTTTTAAATGAAAAGGGAGTGAAATTTACACTGCTTTATATGCTTAAGTAAATATGATGCTAACTTAATCTTTAAGGGTCAGATATTAAATTATTTAGGAGTTGAAAACACCCTAGGCGTTTCCCAGGCAAATGATTTAATATGTATCGAATTTCCCGTGTCTAAATCCTTGTAAATTTCCGTCGTAGATCCAGTCTTTTCCGTGTTCGTCCGAATATGTTGAAGTGATGTCCTATTCATATTACCTTGAGATGTTGCCACTTGCTATTCATAGAGCTAATTTATGGAAAGGTAAATTCATTCTTATTTTTGATCGATGGGAATGAATTCTATGAATAATTAATGGTATCGATCAAAGTTACTTGTCTCCATTCTCATGAATATGATATGTGCATAATAGGAAGGACTGAAGGTAAGAGAGAGAGAGAGAGAGAGAGAGAAGGTGGGGGCCTCCTGATCTACAGTATTTCGGAATTAAACGTCAAATGTATTCAGGTGGTGCTGATTAACCAATAGAGATATACTTAAACATGATATATTAGAGTTAGCCATTGAGAAAAGAGATAATATGCTGATATATTTTTTGACCAATCGTTGTAATTAAGCTTTTCTTCCTGTTCATTATTGATTTTTTTTTCAAAGAAATCAGCTGTTTATGGTCGTAAATATGTCTTCAGTACAGTGAATTGAATTCTTTGTCTTGAGAAAATAGTAACTCGCATCCGAAGAGGAAGTTGCGTTTCAGTATCATTAACTTGATTTATTTACCAAATTACAGTATGTTGGCTGCATACACGAATTTTATGATAATTGTAATTATTAGAAATAACGTTATAAATATAGCGGTTCCAGCTTTCTTGTACCAAATTATATTTAAGTTACCGTCTCTACTGTGTTTGCATATGTGTCTTATAATGCAAGGACTGAAAGAAAGTATATTATAATTAGTTTCAGTCCTAAAAACTTTATTATAGTCAAGCTACATCGGGAAAATAATTAAATGCGATCTCTGTCAGAGAAAATGTTTTATAAATTACTATTACCTTTGTGAATATATCCGAGAATGAGTCTAAAATTGACTGTATATATTAGTTTGAGAGGCATTCCTCAGTTTCACATTTGATCAAATAATTAAATAATTCCTCCTGAAGGGATCTGCAGAGTGAACACATTCATTTTTGCGTAATCGACATTTAAATAAAATT
>NC_089748.1:53606097-53618597 GCF_040412425.1 Macrobrachium rosenbergii
GTCTGTTCGGTTATTGCTGGTGCCCTACGTCGCCCAAGTCCTTTGGGCGATTTTGAGGCAAATCTTTTGCGAAGCATTATTATTATTATTATTATTATTATTATTATTATTATTATTATTATTATTATTATTATTGCCACTTCTTTTATTGTTATAAAGCCAGAGAGACCTCTTTTCGTCGTGATTTCTTTAGTTTTCAGAATGCGCGTATCGAAAAGAGTGAGGCACTCAAGAATTTAAAGATTATTTTGGGCTTGATATTGTTATTGTTATTGGGGTACTGCCGTACTGTTTATCCAAGCATTCCTGCTTTTCCAAGCTACCTTAAATTAACAAAATTTTTTTGTACTATATTACAACACCGTAAACAAATCATTTATATGAATTTCAGTGCTTGCTTACCAAGTTGTAGGTCGAGTTTCTTTCCATCATCACAGGTGGAGATGTTAGGCATAATTTAAACTCATGACTTTCACATTCTTTGTCGAGGTGTTTCGCAAGGTGTTTGCGGCAGCCTTCTTTTGTCTAACCATACGAATGTTTAGGGGTTTTTATATGTTTCTTTCACTCCTTTTCAGCAACTCTGAATATTCCTATTGCCGTGATAAAGATGTAGAGGCTATGGAAACCTTTGCTGGAAGGTAATATTTTTAGTTTCCAGATGCTCTTAATTTTCGAATACGAAAAATAAACTTTTTTAAAGGATACTTTTGAGAATTGCATAAAAGATTGGTGCTCTATTATTGAAGTTAGACCTGAGATTTGAAGTTAGGGCCTTAATTTCTGGTTTAAACCTATGCAAAGGCGAATTGTCTTCTTAAGATCTCCCAAACCAATTCAAGTAATGAAGAATTGAAATTTCTTTTCATCTTGATGTCGTTAGATTTCCAATGAAATATTTGGTGCACCCTGGGGTCTCTGATTCTAGTAATTTTCTAACCATCTGACAACTTCAAGCATAAATCATGAATATCATTACGGATAATACTATACTTTAAGCAAAATTATCGGAAGAAACACAGTGATCTTTCTAACCAATATGCTAAGAATATTCTTAGTACCAAAATTGAATAAATCTTACAAGGAGCAACTTGACCAAGGATAATTTGTTTGTCAATGATTATTTTTTTTTTTAAATTTGTAACAAGTGCAGAGGAGGTGATTTCATGGTTGAAGCTATAATATGAATTGTAGAAAGCCATTAGACTGAAAATGGAAGTTTTTTTTTTTTTGGAGGAAGCGTGTATATTCCGATAAAAATCCTCAGGATCATCAAGGAAGTAGGTATGAACTAATAAGAAAATTATAATTTGTGAATAAATGGTTGTAAAAAAAAAAGCTAAGAATAATGAATAAAGAAAGATGTAGAAAAATATCAGTGAAACGTGTTAAATATAAATTAGCTCGGAAGTCTTTAATTCGCATTTAAGTGTCTCATGTTTTGTCAATTTTTCTTGTTCATAAATTTTCAAGTGAGCTCAGTTAATGTATGCCGGAGAAATGGCGCACTATAATTTACTGCTGTTTACTAAAATATAAGTCACATGAAACTTAAAGACTAAGAAAATTTCAAGTTTTTGATTATATATGTATTATTTTTCGAATTTCAAAAGCTAAGATGAACATAGACGAGATAATGATAATCATCACACCACTGTTTATGGATGAAAATCAGCGGAAAGGTGTTATCCTTTGCCAGATTCAAATTATACTTCTTATATTATAGTATTCAATGATTCCTAGCTTCTTTGCTGTAAGAAAATTACTCTGATGGATGCAAGGCATTTTAAGTTCGTAAGTTACGCATAATGATGTATGTATAATGAAATCCGTTAATATTATGCGTGGTTTTCTTTATTGGAGTGGCTACGAATACGGGCCGTGTGATGTGCTGCAAAGTCTGCTGATACGTATAGCGCATGCGCCTTGTTAAATATGCCAGTGTTTGTTTACATCTTCAAATTTCGAAATAAAGGCGACGACGAAGCTGGAACTCTCATCAAAATTCAGCCCGCTAGACGAGATTAGCTCGGCAATTAAAGAGTACGAAGATGCAAATTTTCTGAAGCTGTACAAGAGAAGCCTATGTTTCGAGAAGTGCTGTCAGCGTTGATCCAGACAGCAGTTACTTGAACAGGCCAACGAGGAGTGCTGCTGCTTGCACACATGATGTCAAGAGGGAGAGGGAGAGAGTGGAGAGGAATGAGAGACAGAGAAAGAAATAATGGGTCATTACGCTAAATAAAAAAATAGCCCACCCACCCTCAAAATAAAATTGACCCAATTTTTGGTTCAGTGGACTCTCTCGGCTTGGATTCGAACGGTTTTGGCTTTTCTGAAAGTAGGTCCAATTTTGCCTCTTATAAGCCAATTTTTAAAGAACGGACCCAATTTCAGCCTTGCCATAATAAGCACATTCAAAATATTTTAGAGATGCATGAAAGTTATAAGGGAAAGTAATATCAAATGACAAGCATACAAAAATAAAAGAGACAAATGCCCCATTTGAAATGGGTGGAAGGCACATTGGCCAGAAAGGGATGCCGTGTCTCATCCAGGCCTCTTCATGAAGGAAGTGACCAGGTCCCCTTGGATAAGAAGGGTTCCTGGGCTCCACAATTTAGTCATTATCCACTCGGCTTTCTTTTGAATTCGACAATTTTATACGTTTTATTATGGTCCATGTTGAATGGCTTGAAGCGAGACTAGCATTTTCCAAGGACATTCTGTAGTCTTGGTGGCGGCTGGTAGAGCTATATTTCAAATAGAATATTGGTGGAAACAACAAAACATAGGTTTATTGAACCAGTATACCGAACTGTTTAGTTATACAGTACAATCGTATGTTCCTTATAAGACGAATTCTTTGGCTATATAAACACACTGACCACTAGTTAGATACCAGTCCTGTGATATTAGCGTTGTCACATCCTATCGTATTCATTATTAATTACTGACACCAGTATACCTAAACTACTGATTAGATGTAAAAAATGTACGTACGATAGAAATGACCGTACTCTGTTTGATATTACTGTACTTATAAAAGTATATTTGTTTATGAACCGTACCAGCAAAAGCTATCGACGCTGTCGACCGTATCAGTAGAATATTAATGTAAGGGTACGACCAGCGGTACATATCTCTAGAAGCCATTCTAAATGAGGGGGTCCGTATCGGTAGCCGCGGCCTTTTTTTTTTTTTTTTTTATTTCTTTCATATATAGTTCACTTTCCCGTCGGTTTTATCGACCAGGGAAGTCCATCCTTGTATTCACTTTCCTCCTCAGGAAAAAGTTCCCCGTTCGGTTTCCTTTACGTCCATATCACAGCGACCTGCCAATTCGCATCGCGAGATGTCTAGTTACAGATATGGGGCGAGGGAGAACACGGAGAAGTTCTCCTATCAGATAGGGAAGAAAAGCGGAAGAGAAATGCTAGCTTTTCCATTTGGCTAAAGAGAAGGATCTTATTTGCTACGCCAAAGATTACTGTGCTGTATTTCCCGGGTTTCCATCCTCATGTGCCGGTCTTTTAAGTCCACTGACGCCTATCAGTCACTTCCAGTTCGAAGGGGGTTAGAGATAACGTCAATCAGAAGCCAATCTGGAATTGTCTTTTAAAACTAAACAGCGTCTGTTCCGTCTTAAATCTGGAACAAATACCTTAAGGAATTTACTTCTTACTGTAATTACTGAGCTTAGAAAATGTTGTGTTTTTTGAGATTTGTATGTATTTTTTCCATTAACCTCTGAAGTTAAAATAAGTGACGGGCTCTCTTTTTAATTGTTCGCAAATGATGTGTATCGAATTACTCAGCATAAAATTATACTATAACAAGTTGAAACTTCTGAATGGTTGGGACTCGTTATGCTATCTTTTCAGTTATGTTTTGCTTCCTTCGTTGAGGCCTCTGTGCCACTGTTTATGGATGGTTAGAGTTCTGCACCAGGTGGTCTATATTACCAGCGTTCTCATACCTTCCTTCGTGTCATAACCTGTTTATTTCGGCCTTCTGGATTCTTCGGTTAGAATTACCTCATTTTGGGTACAGTCAAGCGCGCTGTCCTTGATTTTTCATACGTTTGCTTGCGTAATTATGTAATTAATACAAATGTTTATTTTTTAACGTTAGTAGTCCATTATCAGTATTCATCTTTGGTATATGTTTATAGATATATGTTTGTGTTTAGGTGGAAAGAGTACGCACAGATATCAATACAAAAAAAAAGAAAATAAGAAAGATGAACTTTCTGTACGTGGTAGGACAATATTATTTTCATTAGTTTGTTTTACTGTTGAACAAAGCGAAGGACCATCAACTTGAATAGCAGGCGCTCCCAAAAGAGGCTGCCCATTAATGAAAAGAGACAAGAAGACCTCGAAGAAGAGAGTAGATATCAAAATTGCATGAATGAATAAAACAGGTAAATTAATGGTCTGTGGGTTTGGGCTTTCCTTTAAGCAAGGGATCTTGTACCAAGAATGTGGCCGCCATGGTACAATGGTTATGACAGTCTAAGATTTTGGAATATTAATTATAAGGTCAATGCTCAGTGTTTGGGATATGCGTTGATAGCTCAAATAACTAGACAGTCACACATGGAGATACAGACCCTTTAATCAATTACTGAAAAGGAGGGGATGCTCAGCTTATCCAACACGCGCGCGCAAAAAAAATGTTTTTAACAAAAAAAAAAATGTTTTTAACAAACAAAAACATAAAACATGCAGAGAAACCAATATGAAAATTTATATATATGTATATATATAGAATTAATATTAATGTTTATGTAAAACAAAAGATTATACGAGTGCCCTTAAAAAATCTGGACACCCCTGAGACTTTAGATAAGCAGAGTAAGAATTTTCAAGAGCCGTAATGTCTTGGTATCAAAGAACCAAGATCTATAAGACATAAGACGTCTTAATTGCTATGATAACAGCTCTCAAGCACCGACGGTTTTGTACCACACCTAGATTTATTCATAAAAGACAACGCTGTAAGTGTGTGAGAATAAGAACTATAGAAATGTTTTGGGACTTTTTTCCCCAAAATGTACACTTGTAATCAATGCACTAAGTACTAGTAGCGTGCAACGGCTTTCCATCAAATTAAAATCTAATCCAAGTTCCCAACGTCTTGTAAATAATATATAACTACTCAGTGGTAGATGTGTTTCAAAATTAAGGTTAGTGTCTTAGAAGCATCAGCGCCTTTAATTAAAAAAAAAAAACGAATTACTTGTACGAATACATTGCTTTGTTTCAAAATGGAAATTGATCTAAAACACAGAAGCGTTAAAGTCAGATAAGACCTTACTAGATGCAGATAAAGTTCAAATTGAAATTAATTGAGAAAACCAACTTATTTTAATTTATTTCATAGATATATCAACCAAGGAATTCATTTTCCGTCTTGCAAAGACAAGGTTAAAGTCATTCCACTTGTAGTGAGAGGTGATAAATAACACAAGAACCTCAAAGGGAACTTGAGGAACACCCAAGAACAAATTTACCTCCACAATTTATGTAGAGTATCAGTTAACACTGAGGCACCGGTACATATTCGTTGAAGTAAGAATTAATTAGAATAACATTCGACCGTGTAAGTAAGAGCCAACAGTTTCCAAGCGCCCTTTAATCAGACAGCTGCCGAGATCACCTGTCGTGTGGAAAAACCTCCAACTTTCCCCGGGTGAATTTGCTTTTGGCCCCTTATCCAAGCGAATTAATCCAGAGTGACGACGCCATGAAGTTAATGGTTTATAGGGAACCAATTTCCCCCCACAAAGTTTACCTAAGGAATAATATCGCTTGATACCACATCGTCATCATTATCTTCATTATGCCAGCGGGGGCTTCTGGCTCTAAATGGCCAGTAATTAGAGAATCTCCCCATCAGGAACCGAACACGAATTTCTCTTAATTCACGGGGTTTCGTCTTCGCGGTGGTACCGTTATTATTATTAATGGTAATTCCCTCCGTTATCATCATCTTCAGGAATTGCATTACCCTCCGCTAACCTGGTAATTTGTTTATTAGCCTTTTTTAAGGCATATATTTGGTCTTTTACCTGCTGATGTTGTTCATTTTGTTTTCTCATATCATTTCTTGATTTATATTCTTTACATAATTTTCATCTTAAACCAACCATTAAGTGAGAGAGGCAAGGTATACTTAATGGTTTTCAAGAATACGAAGCGTCAAGCCAAATGAATGTGTGAACATATAAATCAAGAATTATATATACATATATATATATATATATATATATATATATATATATATATATATATATACATACATATACTGTACATATATACATATATATATATGTATGTATGTATAATAATGTATGTATGTATGTATATATATATATATATATATATATATATATATATATATATATATATATATATATATATATATATATATATATATATATATATGTATATGAATATACACCATCAATTATAAATACATAAGGTAGAAAAATTTTTGATTACGGAGGACTTAATTCCAAGTTTTCAGAATTGTAAGCAGGTACATATTCTGAATAACAAAAAGGCGGTGGCTCTTCGAGTAGCTAAATTCTGAAAATTAGTAATTACTTTTCAGGTAGTAATATAGGTATTAGGTAATATAGGTATTAGGGTAGCCCACAGAGTTAATAATGAAATATTCTTGGGTGAGAAAAAAAAATGAGGAAAATACGTCATAATGAGAGAGGGGTGTATACTACTCAAGAGCAAGAGAAAGATAACCTTTTGCGGAATTATTTTTTGCAAGTCACTAGTAAGATATGAGGGGGATAATTGATCGATATATATATATATATATATATATATATATATATATATATATATACATATATATATATATATATATATATATATATATATTATTGCTACATCTATATATATAATATATATATATATATATATATATATATATATATATATACATATATACATATATATATATATATATATATATATATATATATATATATATATATATATATATATATATATATATATATATATATATATATATATATATATATATATATATATATATATATATGGGGCTGAATATAGAATGAAAAAACACTGCAACTCAGCTGAGCATTCATCGCTCGACCCAAAGCCACCTGGTACTGAACTAACAGGCATTTACATAGCCATTTCTGAACATTCCCGCGAAATATGCTAACATAAGCCTCGCTTTCAAATTAATACTGCATCATCTGTTCGTATTACCCACTCGACACTCGGGTTTTGGCCTTATTTTCATCACACACTGATTCTGTTTTTCTTGTCCTATTCGTGATTCCGCTCGGTTATTCCATCCATATATAGTTTTACGTCATTATCCCGTCTCTCCTAGCAAATTATCTTTTATACCTACATCCTCAGCACGTTCAAAGTTGCATCTTTATCAGTACCATCATAAGATTTCCTTTGCCCTTTTATACCATATGCAGCCTTCCCCTTTTACTCACAATTTTCGCACACAATTGTTTCGTAACAAATACATGATCCACACACACTCTATACCTTGCTTAAATCTACACTGCTCTCCCCTCCAGTTACCAGTCATACAACTTCCCTGGTGTATTTAGTAATTCTATGGCCGTACAATTCTGAGTCACTTGTAAGATTTTTCCATTAAACAACGGAACAATTACTCCTCCGACCTGCTCTTTCGGGACCTTTCCCTCATCCAGTCATGCCTTGTCATTATTCAACCTTTTAATTGCCTTCCTCTCATCCTCGAGAATCTCTTCCTACAAGTATTCTAAAATTCGTCCTTTTACCTTCACCTTTTACGGTATTCAGATTTATCTCCCCAGCACAACTTTTTCTCCCTAAATTTTTGCTGGAATTTCTCTCTCATTTCGTCCCTGATTACTTAATTCTTCATCTAGTAGGCCTATCATTATTTTTATTGTCCCTGACGCACGTGGATCCAATTTTATCCTGTCTAACATAACTTTATTTTTTTCCATTCGTCGTAGGCCGAAGCAATGAAGCCAGTGCCCTTATGCAGTTCGGGTTTAACATAATCAGGAAAAAATAGATTTTAAACTTAAATGAATTATTGATAGTTTATGCTCATGCTATGTAGAGTGTTGCGTAAGTGTGTGGCGTATGCTTCTTCATGAAAACGTTTGAAAAGGTTTAACATTAATAACTGAACGCAGACACAGACTTCAGTTCAGAGGAGTCATTGCCTGAAAGCCAATTTTGAATGCATAAATAAGATACTCTGAGTAAATGGCTAGCAGGTGAAACGTCAAATAACTGGTTATAAAGGATTAATTTGACGAATAAAGTTCATTTCCTCTTTTTACGAAGTTATTAGACCTAAAGTGAATATCTCGGAAGATCTCGGAAGAGATTTCAGAAAGATAAACAACGAAGTTATTTTTCGAATGCGAATCAAGTAACCATTCTCCCGGTAATAGAAGCATTACGATCGGATCCTCATTAAGGAATCCCTTGCTAATACAGTAATTAAACTCAAATGCTCATTGAAGAGGCTCTGGGCAATACAATAATGGTACGCTCCTATTGTCTATATCGTAACGTCGACATATTTCACAGGAAAATGCCCCGAGGCGGAACGGGAACCGGCAAATATTGGAAAGTCGGTTTGTTCTCTGGGGGGGAAAAAAAAGTAACGGTCTTCTGCCTTCAGGAGATAGGAAATAAAAGGATGTTGCGTAAGGACCTCTCTGGAATTGACAAACAGAAGAAAGGAGAGAATTGATAGACAAAAACAGTTTGGGAATATTCCCGAAAATAAATCATTCCAGCCTTATCGACTTTTTTGTATGTTTCATGTGCGACTGTCAGTGAAGTAACGCCTTGCATGATGCAGCAGATTTTTCTTTTTTGAAAGTTATTCCGATGCTTTTGGTATGATTATTGACCAACGAATAACAAAAGGATTTTGTGCATTGCAGTTTTTAAAGGTATTTTCATATCTTGATCTCATGTTGACTGATATAAGCGATCTTTGAAGATCAAAATGGTCGTTACCTTGACTTAGTATGAATTTTGTGAAACTTTCAGTGGATATGTAACCTTATGGTCTAGCTATGTTACTCTTTCTCTCTCTCTCTCTCTCTCTCTCTCTCTCTCTCTCTCTCTCTCTCTCTCTCTCTATTCTTCATCTTCGTTTTTAACGTGCTTTTCCCCATTCTCTCTCTATTATTTCCCTTAAAATCATTCAATAATCCTTTATCTTTACCTTTCCTTGGAGGCCAAATCATTCATTTTTTTTATATAATATACCGCTCCGTACCTCTGTCTCTCCCTCCCCGTCTTTGCTATCGGCGATGAATGTTCAGCAACAAGGGCGCATGTAATACATAGCTGGTTGACCGATAAGGATCGACAGATGTCGTCGGCATATGGTCCCCTTTGAGCATCATTCTTTTTGGAAGAATGCAACATAAAACCTAACAGAGAGAGAGGAGAGAGATGAGAGAGAGAGAGAGAGAGAGAGAGAGCAACAGCCAAGGGTGATCAGTGCTTGTCAAAATATGTTACTGTCAAATCATATTAAAAATTAAGAGGGCCTTGCAAATGAGGTAGTCCTCTCTCTCTCTCTCTCATACATTAAGTTCCTTGTCTGTCTTATTTCAGATGAACAAAAATGGCTGACCAGGATTGCTATTTGAAAGAATATGTTAACTGTAGTGGCAGTGGGAAAGGTAGTTTTACTTCGGCAGCACGGTTACGAACAGCTAGTATTAGTAGAGGTGGACAGCTTGCATGCTCAGCTGTCTGAAGATTCAGACACTAGGTACTGGTGTCACAAGAATTGTGTGTCAACCTACACATCTAAGACACTCATCCAGAGGCAAATTTCAAAATGTTCAGCGTCCAAACCCCCACCGAAAAAGCGGAGTCGTCGATCAGAAGATAATGTTTTCATTTTCCAAAAGCATTGTTTCATTTGCGGTAAAACATGTGAAGAGCGGAATCCAAAACATCCAGAACGATGGCGTCCATATAGTTACTGTAGAACTGCAGACCGAGGAAAATTACAAAGGACATTCAAGGAAGTTATTCTTGACACATGTGATCAACGGAATGATCAATGGGGAGACCAAGTGAGGCTCCGTATCCAGGCTACAGTTAGCGATTTGCATGCAGCAGATGCCAAATATCACCGAGACTGCCTGCAGACTTTCAAATCTCTACGTCACTTGGACAATGTGCAGATTGAAGCTAATTGTGATGTGGATAGAGCTTTTGCGGAGGTCATAGACAGTATGATCATTGACAAGACTAAAATATGGAATGCCATCGAACTTGAGGAATTGTATTACTCCTATGGTGGTACACAGATGTCACGAGGCTTCTGATTGAGAACTTATCCAATGAACTGGAACCAGATCTCCTTGTTCTCTCAGGCATTGGTGTGGCAAGCATCCTTGTTTTCAGAAGTAAAGTGTCAATACATTAAGAAATTAGTTGGCAACAGTGAAGATGTAATTGACCAAGCCATAGAAAGATTAGCCAAAGTGATCATTAGAGAAACCAAGGAAATAAAGCGTGACCAGGAAAGATATGATACTAGAATAACTTTAGAAGATGTACTTTCCAGCAGCAGCCCAACTATGCTGAGATTGTTGTCAAGATGATCTTCAAAGCTCGATGGAAACCTTCAAGCTGCAATGGCAGGAAACATGTTATCCTTTATTCAAAATTCATTTCTGTGAACCTTGCTGTGCTTATGCTTTTGGTGCTTTTATTTTATTGCTTTGCTTTTGGTGCTATGCTTTTGGTGCTATGCTTTACGTGTTGGGGTATTAATTAGGGTTTTCTCCCTTCAGATATTGCCTATACTATCTCCACTCCATGTCAAAGTTACCCAGTCTAGTCCAGAAAGAGTTTATGAAGGGCAATCATGTAATGTGTCATCAAAGTGGTATCTGGAATGGATTATGGTCAGACCTCTTCATTGAAAGTACATTCATGAGATATGGTCACAGTACTGGAGGTTTAGTTGGTATAACTTTGCAGCCATCTACAGTGAAGAGATGGGCACTTAGTCTCCATCTATGTGCACAGCTCAGAAAAGATGTCATGTCCTTGTCAGATCCAGATGAGCAGACTACTGTGACAACTCATAAGGAAGAGGGGCCCATCAAGAATACAAACTGATGCCATAGACAGAGAGAAGATCAGAGACAAGCTGACAACATGCATTGATCCCTTGAATTCTGACAGCCATCAGCCTGGTGTCCTTGTAAACATTGTCACAGGGAGGGTGGCATCACCTTCTGTCAACATTGACGAATCTGTGAAGTTGGGAAAGCATTTGATGAAAAGCTATGAGGATGGCTGGCCTGAGAGCTTTCATAAGCCACTAGCAAAGCCTACAGTAACCATGGCTGAACAGAAGAAGAGAATCAAAATTGGGAATGTTCCAGTATATGATCCATCTTTGATATATGGTAGAGTTTTTGTGTCTACAGAAGGTCAGAGACATCAACATGCAGGATGTGCTCAGCTATGAGTTAGCCTCTGCACCACCATCCATGTTTGACAAATCAGGGGAGATGAGGATTACCAAAGCAAAGTCCAGTTTGAAGACTAAGCTACAAGTTGAGCAGTCGAGGCGTTTGTCCACACCTGCAGATGTTATTGTTCTGGATGGATGCGCCATACTGTGGGTAGTTAGCTGGCCAGCTCATGGTCTTGTGCAAGACTTCATCAAGAACTTCCTTGATTATCTCTCACGTCAGCTAAACACCACTGACACATATCTAATCTTCGATAGGTATTATGATAATAGCATTAAGGACATCACAAGATCATTCCGAGCTGGGAAAGATGCTAGTAGGGAACATCACCTGTCACTTCTTACACCGCTTCCATCTCAGAAGGTGTGTCTCACTGTGACAAAGAATAAAGTACAGCTGATAAACTTGATCTGGCTGTACATCAGAGAGCACCACGACCTACTTCCACAAAATGGAAATGCACTGGTTGTAACAGGCTCACTGCCGACACCCATGCAGGTCAGTGATGGACAAGTTCAGGAGCGCAAGATCTTCGCACGACGCATGAAGAGGCTGATGTAATCATTGCACAGCAGGTAGTCCATCTGGCTGAAACAGGGCACAGCAATATTCGGGTGGTGGCTGATGACACAGATGTTTTTGTGTTACTACTGCATTTTTACAAGCAGAGACAGCTTACATGCAATCTAGTCATGATGGGGGACAAGTTTAGGAAGAAAATGTGCTGATATCAAAGCAACTGTTAAGGAGCATGAGGACATCATTGAAGATATCTTGCCAGCACATGTATTGTCTGGCTGTGATACTGTGTCAGCATTGTGGGGCATAGGAAAAGGAACTGTGTTCAATGTTCTCAAATCTGGAAAGAAACACCTTAACACAATTGGCATTACAACAGAGAATGAGGCCTCTGTTATACTCCAGTCTGTTGCCTTCATTGCATCATGCTATG
>NC_089748.1:53621097-53628597 GCF_040412425.1 Macrobrachium rosenbergii
TTTTTATGCTATTGTCACAAGGTATCTATTTTCCAACATCATCTTACTTCCTTGTTTGGATGTTGTTTCTGCTGATGTTTGTTTTCTGCCGTCATGTTTTCTTCATTCGTTTCTTCTTCTTCTTCTTCTTCTTCTTTTTTCTTCTTTCTTCTTCTTCTTCTTCTTCTTCTTCTTCTTCTTCTTCTTCTTCTGTTGTTGTCGCTAGTCCGCGCCGGAATAAGTGTTGACTTTCCCTAAAAGCTTAGCCAGGTAGACCACCTAAGATGCCAACATATGTGGCAAGTGTTAAAGAGAGAGAAAAAAAGTGTACGAAGATTGTGAGACAGATATCGCTAAATAGGCTAGAGCATGATGTTCAACAAGAGTCTGATGATCGAAGGACTCGTTGATTTATTTAGATAAACTGAAGGTGTTACAGATCCCATAGCACCTGTGGTGAAACACACACAGGCGCTCAGATGCAACTTTGTCACACTGACGAGCATGTGTATATATATATATATATATGTATATATATATATATATATATATATATATATATATATATATATATGTATATATGCATATATGTATATGTATATATACATGTATGTATTTTTATGTAATTCTTCTTTGGATTTTAGAATGGATGGTCCTCAGAAATGTAACTAGGGATGAGGTTGCCATCCCCATACCTTTCTTGTCACCCAAGCTGACGTTAGTACTCATTTAAGGCTAGGTCGACTGTCCACTGATCAACCCAACCACTGACCTTATATATATATATATATATAGCCCATATATACTTCAGTAATAGGACTCATATAAACACATAATCCTGTGATCGCGGGTATATTTATATCCAGTCTTGGAAATAGAATAAAGGGAAGACTTACGTATGCATATATATATATATATATATATATATATATATATATATATATGTATATATATATATATATATATATATATATATATATACTTGTAGAAATATTAAATATATATATATATAATATATATATATATATATATATATATATATATATATATATATATATATATTTATATATGTATATATATATATATATATATATATTTATATATATATATATATATATATATATATATATATATATATATATATATTATATTTATAATGTGAGTATGTTATATATATATATATATATATATATATATATATATATATATATATATATATATTTTATATATATATTTTTTATTTTATATTTATATTATGTTTTGTGTTTGCTAACACGTATCTTCTGTCAGTATTATGTCTCTCAGCATGTACCACCATGTTTGTGGACAAATGTTTGTATTCTTTTGCACTCATAGAATTAAAATTTCTCTCTTTTTTCCCCTTCCACCCTTCCCAGTTTTCGGGCCTTGTCAACATTTTCCCCCTTTCTCGTAACTCGCTATTTCGGGTTTCTTTTCTCTTCCTACGTGTCCTATAATTCTTCTTTCACAGAAGTGAGTTTTTCTTTTCTGACAATCATTTCGCATTTCCTTCACTCTCTCTCCTTCTCTTTCCCTCCGGCTGTGCACCCTTCCTGGCAGCGTAGTCTTATTCAAACTCTCCTACCTTTATGTCAATTCTGCTTGTTAGTGGAGCCTTTGCCTGCTATTTTATACTGCTGCTTTCCCGACCTGGTTCATTTTCGCTTAATCAGATCAGCCGTTTTGATCTTGCTGTCAGAGAGCTGACGGGGAAGTAATTCTTACTCTTGTTTGATTTTTTGTGGTGAATAATTTCAGATGGTAGAAAATTATAAGTTTGTCTCTCGTTTACATATTTTTCTTTTTTTGCGTAGAATAAAACTAAAATCGTTATTCCTAGCCTTTATTTTTTTACGAGTGCCCCGTATAGGAAATTAGATTATGATCGTCTAAATGGACTCAGTAATTTTTCAGCATAGTCATGCTCTCTCCTTATTAACACGAGAAATATCAGAATTTTTTTCAGAGATTCCACTGCTGATGAAAGATCTGAGAAGAATAAATTGAAATTTATCGGTTCCTAGAAAAAGGCGGAAAATTGAATTTTGATGAGTAATTTGCAGCAGACTCGCCATTAAAAAATGATGGAACAAAAGTTGCGTTTGACATGATAAAATTCGGCAGTGGAGGAAGATTTTATGCTCTGATTTAGGACACTATATAAACAAAATTATTTTTCTAGCTGCGTCTACGTCGGAAAAACATAACAAGAACTTTAAAAAGTTATTAACTGATAATCTCCGGGTTATTCCTATCACATTCATTATTGATTTTCTTGTTCATGTGTTGCCTTGTGCATGAAGTTAGTCTTGGCTCCCTAAAGGATGCATTAACTCAAGCTAGTTTTTCTCTCTTTTAAAGGTACATGTATTAGCAATTTCAGTTTGGGTGACATGATTTTTGCCACCTGAAATTCTTATTTGTTTATTGAATCTTTACCCTGACTCCTGAAGGATACTGGTCTCTCTTACTAATGTTAATACTTTCCTATCAGTGTTCTCTCTCTAACCAAATTTATCTCACAATTTTAGGATAATTTCCACAAAACATTAGAGAGAATTATAATTGAAGCTATTATGTAAATCAGTGGGCAGGAAATTAAGCCAATCTCTTGGCGCAAATTGTTACGAAACGATTAGCGATAACCTTCGATGACATAACTGGCGGAGTTAAGACCTTGAAAGAAGAATTTGGATTCTTAAAATGGAGTGGAAGGAAAATGAAATCCTTTCAAGCCACGAGCCAACATCATTTCCTTTTGTCAGGAAATGTCATCTCTCTCTCTCTCTCTCCCCCCACTAATCCTTCAGGACCTAATCCTTTTCTATGAATTTTAAGGTAGCCTGCATTTTGCGGTCCTAATTCACAAATCTGAAAATATAGAGAAGTGGAACTGCAGGAATAAGTGAGAAATTAAATTATCTTATCGTCGCTGGTTATGAAGAATTTTCATGGGCATGATTTTAATTCTTGAAGGAAATTATATCGATAAAAACAGTTATTTTGACCACACAGACATTGGTAAGTAATTTGTTGATTGCTCACATCATTCATATTTTTATTCATCATTAATCTTGCGCGTGTTTGTGTGCGTATGTGTGTGTGTAAGAGGGAGAGAGAGAAGAAGAAGAAGAAGAAGAAGAAGAAGAAGAAGAAGAAGAAGAGAGAGAGAGAGAGAGAGAGAGAGAGAGAGAGAGAGAGAGAGAGAGAGAGATATTAGGACCACAGTTACAATAACTAATACGAAGGTCAGGAATGTAACGTACGTGCACAAATATCCAAGAGGTGAGATTACCTTTTTGTAGCGAACCTCGAAGAAAAATGCTGTCAAAACCGTAGAACATGGTTAGAATTTTCAATAAATACCAGATCACTTACGCGGGAGAATGAAATGGAATGCTCCCCTTTTTCTTCCTTTAAACATTCTTTAGGCTATTAAAGTGTTTACTGTTGATAGCGAAATTAATGGAGCGTCACTGATCGTCTCAAAGAGAGGCATTTCTTTCAAGTGACTTGTACCATAATGTCGGTGTATAAATATTTGATGAAAGGAAATTCTTTGGGCATTCTTTCGATTACTCGCCCTTTTGTTTTTGGAAGCTGTCCACGCTCCTGCTCGGGAGGCTTCTAACAATCTTCTAGTATTATACGGAAAAAGGAAAGAGAACATTTTTAGAATCTGTGCTTACGATTTATAAAGTGGTAGTCATTAGCTTACCCGAACTGAAAGCTCAAAGGAACTTTTCTGATGAAAGATTGTGTAATGTATGTATGTATGTATGTATGTATGTATGTATGTATGTATGTATATATATCTCGCTTAAGCTTTTCACCTTTTCAGCTTCTCCAGACTTACTTGATCAAATTCAACCAAATTTGTCACAAGCCATCCTATGGTAAAGGGGATTCAAATTTATTCCAATGGTGGTCACGTCACATTCCAAAAGAGCTAATCTGGAAACAGTGGAATAATGTGGGGTCTTTTGAATCTTCTCTTTCGAAGTATTAAACGAGAAAATACAAAACACACGTGAAAGCTTCTTCGTACAGTCAAGATTCAAGTTTGTTCAAACCATATACCCCGGTAAGAGGATTGAGGATACAAGGAAAAGTAATTTACAGTTGTCTTCTGAAGAAGACCATCAAGGATACAAAGTGTCTGATTAATATGCTGTCATACTCAGGCGGTTTAGATTCAAGCTTATTCAGATATGGCCCCTGGGGCAAGGTGAGATCACAAAATGGTTCAAAATTTTTTATAGGAATATATATAGGAAAACTCATTACCACTACTTAAAGACGCTGCAAGGTGGCTAAGTGAGCAGTGTGTCCTATGGGCCTCTTGTTTAAAAAGTATATTTTTTTTTATTTTCATAATAATTGATAAATTTCTCACTATGGTCTTATGCATTGAAATGGCCATAATCAAAAGGTAAATAACATAGTACACTCAACTACAATTTCCAAAATATAAGTAATTATTATCAGTGGAGCGCTTTCATCTGTTCAGTATCCTTTGAATATTACAACAGTTTTTAAAAATTGTGCAAATTTTAAACAATGACCTATGTGTGTTGGTCAATTTTGTGTAAAAGGCATCCTAATAAAAACGTGAAATTTTGCAAATTCCATAGGACATAATCTCAGTAAAATATTACCAGCTTTTCCCAATTTAATGCTTTTGCTAAGGACTGACCGCTTTTATCTCTGATTGCCACTTATTGCTAAGGAATTCATTGTTTGCTTCCTACTTGGTCTCGAAGCGAGAAAAAGAAAGAGTAAGGAAACCTCGATCTTTACTGAGCTACAATAACAATCAGCTCTTCTTCGAGCATTTTTGTTTACTAACAGGGAGAAAACGTCGCTTATAATCTCCACCGAAATAAATAAAGACGGATAGAAGCTGTGAATTGTTTCGCTTTTGTTTTCAGGAGAGAATTCCGACGGCCCTAGAGATGTCTCGCCGTCTTCAGAGTTTCCCAGTTCCACTGTAACCTTCTCGGGTTTAGAGCGTTTTTATTTAATTCAGAGGCGGACGGGAAGGGCCACTTAATCTCTTATGTAGTCTCTATCTAGTCTGATCTGGTCCTGAAAGGCGAATCAAGTAGAACGGGGCCGAAAGCCGAACGAAGGGGATAGAACCGACACTCGCGAGTAGTGTTTATAATTTCAACTTATCAGGGAATTTTTATTATTATTTAAATTATTTATTGAAAAAATTACAAGAGTTTACTGATGAGAGGTGGGCGCACAGAATTTCGAGGTAAAACTGAAATGTTCAAAATGTATAGCTATGAAATTATTGTTTGCTCAAGTAGTCACACTTTTCATAGAGAAATTTAGAAATCTATCTTGACTTGTCCTTTACTTGAAGTGTCAGTCAGGGGCTAATGATTAGGATTATTGTATAGAAACCCGTGCCCAAATATGATTAAAATCCCAAAAATTATGTGAGCAGGCAGTGCTCAACTAGCGCGCTGGTTCGGCCAGGCAAGAAAACATAAAGAACACCAGGGTATTGTAATCATTCTCTTTGTAAAGTTCTTCAATCAACCTCCGGCTTTGTTGTGTAAAAATAAACCATAGCTATTAGTCGGCTCTTTGAAGACTGATGAAGCTCTCTTACTGTCTTGCACACTCATGGACATAAACACGAGTATCGACTTAAATGTAGAAAATATAAAATAATGTTAAAAAAGGAAAAAATGTTGAATTTGGCGAGCTTCTGAAAGTAAATTAAATACTTGTAGAATGCTTGCAGCTTAAAACGAAAGGTCGCTTCGGCCAAATCAAGACAAACATTGATTTAAGGAGTGGTTAGAATCTAGTTGGAATCCTACTCGATTACGTCAACTTGTCTGTCAGCCTGGTTTTCTGTGGGTAAAAAAGTTTTGTGTAGAGGCCTAAACTGCAACAGACATATACAAGAAGATACATATCGGTATACTTACACTCGTAAAATGTAAGGTTACAGTCACAATGGCCATGATATTTGCCTCAGCAGCGAGAAAGCCAGTGATTGATTTATGCCTCTGTTGACTTAAGATATGAATTAAGTACCTGATAATCATTCGACTCTATTATAATATATATATATATATATATATATATATATATATATATATATATATATATATATATATATATATATATATATAAAATGCAGATATGATGTCTGTTTAAGTTTGGTCTTTATAGTATCATTCAGTGATGAGGAAATTGAAGGGGAATGTTTTATAGTTTAACGTTAAGTTTACCGTCTGTTGTTGAAATGCAGTAGACTATGTGTCTTGGTTTTGGAAATTACTTATGATGAATAATCTAAAGTCTCATTTATTTTCTAAGAGAACTACTTCTGAAGCTTTCAATTTTACATGAATAAAAGTTTCTTGTATTTATTGTATGTCCTGTTACAAGTTGGCTTTTGATTGTTTGTTATGAAGATAGTAGTTGGCTGGAGTCTTGATATTTAGTAAATTATATTGTTGCTACTAGACGGGTCCCTGCTTATATTAGGTCTTGAAAAGAAGAGAGACTGTACCTACGTTGATAGCATATTAAAGCTTCCTCTCATTCGGAGATTTTTGAAGTAGAAATAAGTAACGGCAGTGAATATGTATTTATGTATTTATATATGTGCATATTTGTTCATTTAGATATATTATATATATATATATATATATATATATATTATATATATATAATATATATATATATATATATATATATATATATATATATATATATATATATATATATATATATATATATAGTTAAACAGAGTCATAGGTCACTAACGCTTATGATAGGAAATATAATGAATTCCTGAAAGCTCGGCTGTTTCTCGGCATGTGAATAAGAAATAGCAATGTCTGCAGTTTACCTCTTCCTCTGGCTGTCCTGTTCCTCCTATATATGTATATATATATATATATATATATATATATATATATATATATATCAGATTAGAGAGAGAGAGAGAGAGAGAGAGAGAGAGAGAAGAGAGAGAGAATATCAGATTAAAACCACGTTACACTACTTTTGTGGCCCTTGTTCGATACGTTAAGACACCCCGTCTGTTGCACGTAAATAACCTGTAACGGACTCTTACTGTCCCAGTCACATGTACACCTGTTTACTGACGTATTCTCTACGTCGTCTTTATGTATCCATCTTTATCACTGCCTGTTTGCCCGTAAGTTTATGAATTTGCAGTCCACGTTATTTTTTTCTGTATTGCATTCCTTACGTATCTCTAACACGGATACATCCCCTGTTGCATAGCGTGTACGTATTCATTGTTATCACTGTCTGTGTTGGTTCTTCCCTCGTATAAAACACGGCATTTACTTTAGTATTGCTTTGTTAGGCTCATTTTATTCACTTCCGTATACATTTTCTTTACGTTACGAGCATTCTTCGTCTTTTATTTCTGTAGTGTTGCGTTTACTCCTGTTTTTTTTTTCACATCCCTTGTCTTTCCCGCCCGTAAATCAGTTT
>NC_089748.1:53633597-53651097 GCF_040412425.1 Macrobrachium rosenbergii
AGATACATTTCCTAGACGGCAAATTCTCCGCCGGTTCATTATGGTTCCTAACTCTATTTAATACTTTGGACACTCCCGCGACGTCTCTTGCATAGTTGTCCTTCTGCATAGTTCCATTTGGCAGTAACTTTGACACTCCTTCTCGTACCTCGCTCCTCTCGGCCGGACTTCCTCGTCGGGGATAATTATTTTGTGTTATCTGATTGGGGGCTCTAGTTAACAGAGCAAGGCGATGGGAGTTAATTTCTCGGTGCTGTTGGGCGCCAATTCCGGTTCTTCTGGTTTACCCATTTCAGAGAGTGCAGTGATTCCGTTGCACCTTACCCTGGTGGGTCCCTGGTACCTTATTCTGGTGGTTTCCTGGTTTCTTACCCTGGTGGTTCCCTGGTACCTTACATTGGTTGGTCCTTGGTATCTTACATTGGTGGGTCCCTGGTATCTTCCCTTGGTGGTTCCCTGGAACCTTACCCTGGTGGTACCCTGGTACTTTCCCTTGGTGGTTCCCTGGTACCTTACACTGGCGGTTCCCTGGAACCTTACCCTGGTGGTACCTTGCTACCTTCCCCTGGTGGTTCCCTGGTGCCTGACACTGGTGGTTCCCTGGTACCTTACTCTGGTGGTTTTGAGCTGACCATTCCAAATAATATCTTTTTGTTCTTAGAAGTCAAGATAAAATGGTATGACTGACGATTGACGTTATAGAAAAACAATTTTTTCTCACTAATTCATGATCTCTCTTGAATTATCATGACAACTGCCTATGAAACTATTTCTGTAAAAATTTTTTTTTTCATTTTTCATTTCCGATGATTTCCCATGAATGTGGGCCTTGATATGAGAGGCAATTAATTTTCTGACATAATAAGTCAAACTAGGTAATGAGCCAAGAAGTTTGAGACGGTGTTAATTTCAGCTTCTCTCTTCTCTCTCTCTCTCTCTCTCTCTCTGTCAGACACACACAGGGATTTTTCAAGTATTCGAAAATAGATTTTGGTGGCAGTAAGACGCCTGAGGAGTTAATGATGACACAGGAGAGTGATTTCTTGCTCCGGGCAAGAATTCCGAGCTTTTAACTCAGACTGTCTGCGTAAGTTAAGGATACAATGTCAAGGATAATTGTTGCACCGAAGGAATTTGTTGTTTTAGAGGGATTGTGAATGTGTTTTTTTCCAATGAAAGGTATGTTGATGCTTTCCAAAACAAAACTATGTTCATCATGTGTTTATACGATTCTCATTCTTGCTATGCGTGCGTGATTTATCCTCAAAAAAAAAATGTGCATATTAGTGCACTGTTACATGAGAATGGAGGGAAGTTTGATCAAAAGAGGTCCTTTAGTATATATATATATATATATATATATATATATATATATATATATATATATATATATATATACATACACACGCATGCACACTGCATACATACATCCATACATACATACATGCATGCATGCATATTCAGTATGATAGAATCGAAAGGGAGACAGTGTGTAGGATGCCGAGAATGTATGGTATAGGAGAGTAGTTATTAGGAGCAATTAAGAATTTTCATGATGAAACCGAAGTATTTATTATAACTATGTAGACAGGAGAGTAAGGCGTAAAAGTGGGTGTGAAACAAGTAGTGATATGTTCCCGTGGCTGTTCAGTATCTTTATGGATGGAGCGATGCCAGAAGTAAGAAATGGACGGTAGATGTAGGTGTAAAGTTGTGGGTTAAGAAAGTAAGTCTAGAATAGAGTTGGACAGGGTTATGTCTACAGATGGAACAGTACTGAATTGGTATAGTGAAAAGATATTTCAGAAACTAGTAGAAGAGTGTGAAAGTTTTTGCATGAAGAGAAAGTTCAGAATAAATGTGAGCAGCAGTAAAATTGCGAGGGGAAATGGAAACCCAGAAGATGGAGTAGTGAATGTTAATACGTTTAGCGGAAGAATTGGAGTGGTTTACTTGGAAAGGTATATGGGAGCATATGTATAAGATGATAGTGGGTTAGTCACAGAATGGATGAAACGAGACAGGCAGTGGTTTGTGTTCGAAAGATTGAATTGTCTATTAAGGCGAAGTTGGAAATGTATAAAGGGATTGTTCAGCCAACTTCTCTTTGGAAAGGAATTGCGGTTGTTAAGTTTGAGTAAAGAAGTTTGAAGCTGTTCAGATTAATTTGTTGCTTAGTATATTTGGGGTGAAAGGAACTGAAAGGATGAGGAATGACGAGATGTGTAGAAGCAGTATAAAGGTTAGCTAAGGTAAATGAAAGCGCGGTGTTTTGAGATGGTTTAGTAATTTCGAAAGAATGTAATGGACAATAATAGCTTGGTGAAGAATATAAAATTTATTATTCATAGGTTTTAGAATAAGGGAGGAAAGTAAGGCTTAGAAAAGTTTGGGTTGAAGGAAGTTTTGAAACTAAGGACCTTAATATTCAGGAAGTGTGAGAGTGCATGCTTGATGGAGGTGAATGGTTCAGGTGTTTAGGGGAGTTTGACATGCTGCTGATGAGCCAAATGTAAGGTGTGCGAAGAAGTATATTATGAAAGTTTTTTCTTGTCTGAATCCATCTCTGTTAGGAGGAAGTACTTGTTGGTGAAATTTATTACTGCCACCTATATCTTGTGACTGCAGAACCCAATGTTTATGGCGCCACATGGCTTTCTCAACACTAGCAGGAAATTTAGTTCCGTCTGCTTCAGGACTTCTAATGTCTCTCTCTTGTCTTCATCCCGAGACATTCAGGTTATGCACTTCTTTCTCCACTTAACTACTTCCCTCTCTTCGTTGAACGAAACAATGTGATTTTTAATTATTTTTCTTTGTTGCTTCACCCATGCTAATCTATATTTCTCTCCTTTGTGTCTACATTCTGTCACAGTTTCAACCCTTCCCACAGCATAACTAACATCAAAAATTGATATTTTTAAGTTTACATTTTTACACCTAAATATTAAAAACTTGGCTTTATAGAAAAGAATGGGCGACACATTTCCTTTTGTACACTCCAGTTACTTCATGCATATTCCAGTGTTTTTTTGCACCATAGGTAAAGTGTGTTATTTGTGCAACATGGGTACAGAGTATTTCATTGCAAACTTGGAAAAGTCAGACATTTTACATCTACTGTACGCAGAAAAACGAAAATGTCATTGCAGCTGTTTCAAGCTATTACTCTTCTGTTTGTTTATCATATAGGAAATGAGGTAACGAAATCCTTGTTTCCGCCTGCCACTGCAGGGTTTACAGTCATGTTTTATATATATATATATATATATATATATATATATATATATATATATATATATATATATATATATATTATATATATATATATATATATATATATATATATATATATATATATATATATATATATATATATGTATATATATATTATTTATATATATATATATATATATATATATATATATATATATATATATATATATTATATATATCATATACATATATAATTATATATGTGTATGTGTATAAAAGAGAGAGAGAGAGAGAGAGAGAGAGAGAGAGAGAGAGAGAGAGAGAGAGAGAGATGTTTATGTATAAATGTGTCCAAACTTCGAAACATTTTGAAGAGTGTGGAGGCCATTATCATTTAACAAAGCTTGCTCTTCATTGTACCTGAACTGGTAACGTAATCCATCAAGCCGAGGCTGCTTAGGCGATCTCTAGTGAATTGTTCCCAGCTCTCCTCCAGCGCGTATGAATAAAAAATTTTATATAATGCATGTTTGCGTTTCAGGTAAAAAAAAAAAAAAAAAAAAAAAAAAAAAAAAAAAAAAAAAAAAAAACTGCATTGTGTGTGTGTAGTATCAAAGTTTTCGTTTTGGGTAATATTTCACCCAAAACTTTAATTTTCGAATTTTTGCTTGTGAATTTACTTTTTTCACCATGAAGATTTTTTGGCAATCCTTAGTTCTCTATTAAATCCTGTAATTATTCTTTTCTATTTGTCTTTGCTTACTTTTCTTTTTTTAAGGATCCATCCAACACCAATTTGAGGCCAAAACCATTTTGTCGATACATCACTTGAGCTTAAGCTATTATTTTGACGTCCAGAAGGACAAATTGTGTAATAAAGAGATGCTTTTGTTTAGGAAGTCTTTTTACTTGAAGAATGCTGATGTTTATAAATCAGAGCTTTCGCTTTTGCGGAGACCGCTACTGACTTCTTTATTGCCAACCAGATTCAAATGTTTTTGAATAAGCAAATACAGTGGAATTTTCTGAACTACGAAGAAAAATGTTGCTAAAGCAATTATTTTTTGTTTTTTGTTTTTGTTTTTTGTTTATTATTTTCTAGCGTTATTGTAGGCAAAAGGTCCGCTTCTCTTACAGTCCTAAATCTATTTTACTGCAGCAGATCTGCGCATGTTCATTATGAGCTTAACGAGGGCAAAACCACTCCATCTTCCCATGATTAACGTCATGTCGAATAAGATCCAAATCGACGACGTTTGTGGGCACGAGGGCACTCACAGAACAACAAATTATTCCTAATTGTTTTGTTCTTTAATTAGGAACGGCTAATTTAACCGCGTAAGGACAAAAGATGCCTCCAGTCGTCAGTAACAAATCAAAATATCAGCGTTCTCTGGGATTGGTTTTCTTAGAAGCCGTAGCAAAAAGCGAGCGGAGCTAAATATACCGTCGACCCGACGTGAATAATGTATTTGGTTGTACCCAAATGTGTTCAGGAGATTAGCTCTTGTGCCGCGTGGAGGAGTTTCATGCCCTAACCAGGCCATGTGGATGAGGATGTTCTTTGATTATTACTTTGAACAGGAATTTATGCTACATGAAATGCAGTTTGTTTTCAAGTGCTTTCTGGTGATGGCTAACGTGATGAACTATGGTACAGAAATGCTCTGATACTTTAAGCAGAAATGCAATGGTATTTCGTAGTTAAACGATGTGGGATGTGTATTCAGATGCCCTTAAAATTTATCTATATAATGGAACCATATTAGAAGTCCATAATATTTTTCCTAACTATAAGGGGGGTTTTCATCTTGTAAGCAAAAATGGAAGAGATTCTGGCTCAAGCTAAACTAAGGAAGGAAGCTAGATGGGAGACGGGTGAAGTGCACCCAGGGGCTTCTGCCCAAATGTTACTAAGACCCCTACACACATACCACTCTTTTTGTCCTCGAGTGACAGATGGGACTTTGACTGCAGTGCTTGGGTGTGCGCGAAGCTGGTTTTTTTTTATTTTTATTTTATACCTTCACGATGACCTTAAACTGTCTCGTGAATGTACCATATCAATTTCATAAATATTATGTTGTACCTTGATTTATGGACCACATAACTGACAGGACATGCGGTAGCTGTTCTTGAGCATATGTCCTTGAAAAAAAATCTTGATCTCGCAACTTTAAAAGTTGATTGATTTAATATGAATTAAGATCATTCGTACTGGTAACTGATTTGAAAACTGTATTTCTTTGATTAAGATAGTACACATACAGAGGTTCTTCTTTAATCAAAATAAAGTCAAAATAAAATCCCTAGGTAACTAATTATAATGCAGTTGAAATGCTTTAAAAATAACTAATAAATTTTCATTACTTGCCGAATCCTATCTGCAGCCCGCCACTTTTTCCTCCACATTCCCTGAAATTTCCTCTCCTGAAAATTCTCCAAATTTCCATCTTATTTTTTCTCTCTTTCTTTATCTCTCTTTTTTCCACGAAGTGTAATCAGATTACGCGACCAATGCTTCCATCAAAGCCTGTCCAGATTGAGTTTCCTCTAAAGGAATATGAATTATGCATTAAATTTGCTCATTATAGGAAAAAAGAGGGCGAGCCTCGTGTAATGCTCTTCCAATGGATATCGTCCTTTTGACAGATTAATACGTCCATTGGTACGTAATTATGTCCGAATAATTTTGGCAGATTGTCTGTAGTAAATGATTCCTATCGGTGACAAGAATGATAAAAACCCTATTGCTGTCTTAAATATGCTATTTTAGACTGATATCCAGAGCACGTGTTGTCCCCCCTCCTCTCTCTCTCTCTCTCTTCTCTCTCTCTCTCTCTCTCTCTCTCTCTCTCTCTCTCTCTCTCTCAAATAAAAAGAAAAGGGCAGAAACATTTTTATTCGTTGTTTGTAAAACTCTTGTTTGACAGTTGCTATGCGAAATTCAGTGTAGTGATAAGATCGGATTTTTACAGTACCGGAGCGAATTGTACTTGCGAGCAAATTGTTATGTTCTCTAAATTTACCGTTAAAAATGAAGCTGAAAATGGTTTCTGTTGGTAACTATAAATCAAGGCATTATTAGCGGTTTGTGCATTAAAAATTCAGGATTTCGGCATTTCCTAGTTTTCATTGTATTCTTTTATTTAAGGGACAATTATGTTTTACAGAATATTATATATATATATATATATATATATATATATATATATATATATATATATATATATATATATATATATATATATATATATGTATGTATATATATATATATATATATATATATATATATATATATATATATATATATATATATATATATATATGTGTGTGTGTGTGTGTGTGTGTGTGTGTGTGTGCTGTAGAAACATAATTATTTCTTAAATAATTTATATATATATATGTATATATACATGCATACAATTTATACACATTTATGTATATATAATATATATATATTATTATATATATATATATGTATATATGTGTGTATATATACATACATACATATATATATATCCACCAAAAAGGTGGATAAAAACGAATCCTTCACCACAAGATAAATTGAAGAAACATACCGACGGTGAAATTGATAAAAAATGGTATCGTATGTAGCAGTAATCCATACTGTGTTGTGAATGCTAAAAACATGAACACTACGTTTGAACGTAACAGAAGCCAGTAAACAGTTGGACTGGTAAGGGCCTCCAACTTCAATTGCAAATACACTGAATGTTTCGCTCACAGCAGAATAAACTACCTCAGCTGGCATCCTTCTCGGCCAGTGAAGCACATCCGTTCAGTTTGTCTGTCCTCGCTTGGAAATAGGTGAAAAGTTGAGTTGAGGATTTTTTTCATATTCGAAATGTATCAATCGGATATGTACAAGCTTCATGTTGTTGCTTCTAACTAACGGCAAATACTTGGCATCAGCTAGAAGAGAACTTTCTCTATGGGGCTTGTGCGTTCTTGTTACATTCTCCCTTAGCGGGCAGGACGCTCCAGAGTTTGTTAGCCTGACGGCTCTAAGCAAGTTTTTTGGGGATGAGGTTGCCTGACCCACGTCCTTTTCCGGTCGGGCTGCAACCCACCACAGTTGACTAAGTACCACGTACTTAACTGCTCAGGTCATTTGCTCTCATTTCTTTGAAGCCGCTTATGCCCATTAAAAAAAGGAACATAAAAAAGTTAATGCTGGTAAAGTGACTGTTATGAAAATAGAAGCTGACTCAAAAAGTGGAATTCTTTTTCCTCGTCTTTGCCTCCCTCCCTCCCTCCCTCTCTCCCTCCCTCCCTCCGTAGCGAGCGGGAAACGCCACGAGATAATTGAAAGAGGAAGCCCGAGGAAGGCTTGGCAATAGAATAAACGCGTAGGAATAAAAGCAACATCATCCGGCGAAATGAGATAAAATTCTCCGTTACTGCAAATAAGATACAAAATATTTGCCATCGTTCTCAATCCTTGGCGCTCGTTCGTGCTCTCCTTTCCCTCGCCCCGGTATCCTATTTGTGTGTGTCTGAGGATTAGGGAGGATATGTATCCAAGATCCCTCGCCTCTTCAAGTATCCTATTCGTGTGTATGTGCAGATTAAAAGGATGAATAGGATTGGACCCTAAAGTCCGGCGAGGACCATCCTATTGAGAAAGCGAGACATTGAGACGTCGTCTGCAATGTTGCTATTTCCCTCGCAGCTTGCCTCCCAGATGTCTTTCGCCGAAATCGTTTATTTTTCATTAGGGATCATTTGGAAATCATTTCGACCAGGGAGTCATAGCCAGGAGGAGGGAGAGAGGGAGAGAGAGAGAGCGAAAGAGAGAGAGAGAAAGAGAGAGAGAGAAAGAGACAGACAGACAGATACACGGCTGAGTAGAGATCTGGTTAGATGGATAGGTAACGAGGGAGCGTTTGCAGTTTCTAAAGGGATTAATGATTAGCCCTACAACACATAGAGGGATGTGAGACGCCAGATTCCGTAATTAAGTAATGAACACGTTCTGTATATACCTACACACACACACACACACACACACACATGCACACTTACATATCGTGGCTGGAAAATCTCGTGAGTGGTGTCGAATCTTACCGCGGAAGATGAAGTTTCTTCATTTACTTCCTGTTCGGATTTAGGCTTGCAGGCTATTAATAATACTTATATATCTGGTAAAAGTAAATTGTAGATTCTGCACACGCTATATGCAAAAGGCTGGCACAAACACACACACACACAACACACACACACACACACACATATATATATATATATATATATATATATATATATATATATATATATATATATATATATATATATATATTATATATATGTATATATATATATATATATATATATATATATATATATATATACACACATATACACACATATGATCAAAACCTTTATCCTGTAGTATGTTATTTAGGTTAACAGATGACCAGGAAAGATCTGGTATATAATGGAATTACAGATTAATGGAAACGTGAGTCAGGATTATTACGATTCCTGTACTCATATGATGTAGATCAGGAAACAGAATAATCCCCTATTCTGTAATAGTAAATGACAAAAAAAAAAAAAAACCAACAGCGACACTGGACCTCAAATACTCAAGGGGTTCGCTGCATTTGGTTACTTACATTTTTTGTAAAGAGTGATATCATCTTTTTCAAGGTCATCTGAAATAAAAAAAAACAAACATAAATTATGAGTTTCTTTTTCAGAGAAAAATTAATAGTGGTTAGGTTTGAATTAAAATGGAAATATTATTTGCCGAAGATTCTGGCTAAGTTCAGGCATGTGTCAGCTTTAGTCAAGAGGTTATCGGTAGAGAATTAAATATCCATGCATGAAAGTGGATAATAATGATTACAATAGATGATTATTGATATATTTATTTTTGAGATTTCCAGCGTAACTACGATAAAACTTGTTCTTGGAAATTTCCATGACTTTCTAATCTGTGTTTTATTGTGAAGAAAGCGAGGAGACTTTATTTTTTATCTTATACTTTAAAAATTATCATAGTTAACATAATATTTTGATTGTAAACTTTTCAGTGTCATTCTAAAAAACGAAAAATAAACTTAAAAACCTAAGAAGAGATTTATCAGTTATTTAAATATCACTGAAAACATTAGACAAGGGCTAAACAAAAACAAAACACCAATAGAACTATAATCAGATTGTCAGTCACTTTTGTATATGAAGTTTTCTTTTGGCTTTTTTATTACTCCACCATATACGTATTGTGATTTATAAACCTCATTCAAGATAGCATCGATCCATTTGAAGACAGCTAAATTTGCCCACAGTGAACAATGGTAACAAACAAAATATGTCCAACTACTGTTTTTTTAAATCTTCTTCTTCTTTCTTCTTTCTTTCTCTTCTCTCTCTCTCCATGTTCTACTGATCTTAGCTGTCACGCATATCACTTATCTATTCCAAAAAATTATTATTTGGGTGCGATACAATAAAGCTAGACGCACAAGAGAATATAAGTACCTGAGTGTGAGGTTTACTGTAAAAGCTTTTTTTTAGAATATTGGATGTTAATGATAGGTTGTCAGCTGCTTTATAATCTGACTCCTAGTAAAGAATTATCCTCCGTCTTATCGCTAAAGCTAACTTATTTTTCTGGTGCCTTCTGTAACTACTCTGGGAAGCTTTTTCTCATCATACGTAATCCAGCTGCCTTGCAAAATGTCTTCGAACTCATGATATATCTTTTAACGGTTTATAAAAATCCTCATCGTTTATTTTTCTGCCATTATAAAGGCTTCTCTGTAAAGCCTCTCCTTATTGAAATGTTTATCGTTATCTAATACCTCATACAAAACATCTTTCAGAGGCTTAATAGAGCCACTTTTCTCTCTTTTATGATGCATCCTTCAACGGCTTTATAAACTTATCCTCTTTCTTCTTTTATGATAATTCTTCAAAGGCTTTATAAAGTTTGCCACTCCACGAACTAACTTAAATGCTCCTGTTACCTTCTTGCCCCCTGGCAGATTTTGGCAGTGGTTGGGAATTTTAAGTTTCGAGTCATTTTCGACTTTTTTTTTCCTTTCCAAGTGGTGATTTTACATCGCTTTTTCCCTCCACTTTCTTAGAATTTGATGACCTAAGCCTCTTGGATTATGTTTTGACGAACATGCTCACTTAATAGAGACATACGAATGTCAACAGCATATTTTATAACGTGATAGTTCTTTCTGTTTAACTTATTTTCCAAGAGAGAGAGAGAGAGAGAGAGAGAGAGAGAGAGAGAGAGAGAGAGAGAGAGAGAGAGAGAGAGAGAGAGAGAGAGAGAGATAAGGGGGTGGTTTGTTGGTTGAAGTTTTTTAACATTTCATTGGCACGAAAATAAGAAAGGATTGAGGGAGAATTTTAAGGTTCATTATGAAAAATGAGAAATAGAGTAATCATTTCCATGCGTGAATGGTCTGTGGTAATATATGTAAAACTCGGAATAATTCAGAAAACAGAAACTAACTTCAGTAGTTTTATCAATAATGCTTGAAAATATATTGAAATCGCTGTTACTTCAACTATAGTCTTTACGTTCCTGCATATTAACCGTATTTCTAGAGAAAAAGTATTTAGAATAACAGGCCAGTTGCAGTAAGTTCGACAACTCTAAAATATCACCTAATTCAAAATGTTTTTGTAGACGTGGTTGTATATCGAACAAATTTCCTTGTACAGCAGATAGCATATGGTTCACAAGATATGCATAGAAATCCGTACAATAATGAAGATGTTTAAAATTTAGCTCCAGTTGTCTACTCGATAAAGAAGATATATTCAGAGTTTAGTTTAAGAATCCACCCAACAGTGATGATAGATTTCCAATATATTGTCAGATTCTGTTCAGCAATGAAGATATATTCAAGGTTTAGTTTCAGAATGCAGTCAACAAAGAGGATAGACAGGAAGTTTGGTTTCGGAATCTATTCAATAATGGAGGCAAAGTGAAAGATCAGTTTAATAATTAATTTAATAATGAAAATATGTTGAAGGTTTAGTTTCGTAATGAATTCAGTGATAAGGCTATATCCGTAGTTTAAGCTGTCTTCCTCTTATCAAATGTGCTGCATTGAGAGGGCGTCAGAGTGGAAGCCTCTCTAACTTTACATTGTAAAACCAAATGAATGGAGCTTATCCCTTTGTCTTCATTTTAATCAATTTTGTACATCGTATGAATTTTTCTGCCTTATTGTTATTCAGTTTTTTCATCAACTGCCTTTCCCTGCTCCATTCTCCTTGATTTATAAAATCTACCGTCTTTCACGACGGGATACAATAGCCTTCGAATGAAGACCTCACTTTTCATAATTTTCCTGTCAAGTCTCGTCTTGATAAAGTCAGTAATATGTTAATTCACAGGGCGCAGATCTGTAAGACAACCTAGACTTCTGAAACTAATAAAATGATAACAAAAGAATAATAATAAAATCCTTGCGTAAGTCATATGTAAAAACTCCTTTTTTTATATATATATTTCTCAATTTAAAGTTTTCGAAATAGCAGCACCAGTGACATGAATAGCTTAATTAGCTTCATTCACAAAATCAGTACCAGAAAACCGAAGTAGAGCTAATGAACACACACATATTATGTGATATATATATATATATATATATATATATATATATATATATATATATATATATATATATATATATATATATACATATACACAATTATTGAGAGAGAGAGAGAGAGAGAGAGAGAGAGAGAGAGAGAGAGAGAGAGAGAGAGAGAGAGAATTTGTTTATTCATTTGAGTCAATTGTACAGTATGGAAATAAGGCAGAGTGTTCAACATACCTATAGATAATTAATGGGAAGTGGGACATTTTATGGAGATTCAAGAGTCATTACTCAGATGCCGGAAAGGATATCGTCACGTTAATGGCTCCAATTAATTGGCGAAATATATCGCATGTCGATCCCAACTCGAAATTGAGGTCAAGCACTGTTTTCCTCTTCATGTTTCTAATTAGCTTGCTCTCCAAATACTATGTAAATCATGAAAAAATGCGGGAAAGTACCAGATTGAAGAGAGAGAGAAAGAGAGAGATTTTCCACTCGCTGAGTACCTCTTCAAATGAGGTTATGTTTTTGGTTCGTTTTTTGTATTTTTGTTCCCTTGCTTACTTGTATGTTTGTCTGTTTGTTGGCAGAGTTACACAAAATGCTGTCACAATTTTTCGTAAATTTTAGCAAAGCTGATTCTCGTGAGTTGGGAATGTAAGAAGGGACTTTTTGCGTGCTAGATTGTTTCGCTTTGTTTCTGATTGGACTTAATTAACCCAAGCCCTTCGCACCTGCACCGAATTATCACTTCAGCAGAGAATATCTGACGGAAATTTCTCATCCCGTAACCCTCTCCAGGAAAGGAGAATCAGTGTATTGTGGTCTGTGCAATGTTGGCAGGTACGTAGGAGATTGCGAGAGTATTCCAAGTATTCTCTCATCAACAAGTAGTGAATTGCGGCAGATGGGTCCTTTCAGTATCTGTACTATTAGTGTAAAGAACAAGGTCAATTTCGCAGTGATATGATAAAATGGAAAACGTTAATAAAGAGAACAAGGGATCATGTGTAAAACTAACTTTCAAAGTATGGGAGTTGTTAAGAAAAATGCAGAGAATGTGGGGGCTATTTGCGTACAAGACACACAAGCATTTGGAAGAGGATTGCACGATTTGGTGACTGTTTCTTTCCCTATACAGTATTGTCAAACCTTTGAACTTTGTTTTGCTTATATTTTCTTTGATGTGATTAAATATCGCCTTTTTTCCCCTTCTCCTTGACTAGACTGAGACGTTACTTCCCTGCCTATCAGCTTTTATGTAAAAGGATATCGAATACTTTGCAATATATGGAAGTTGAAAATAGTTTTACACAGTGTTTTGAGTTGCACATTGCATCCTTTTGGAGAATATGGGATCATTTATAACAGTTATATGGTAAACTGTAGGTGTACAAAGAAAATGCCATCAGATCAATAAATGTTTAAACGCCGAGAATATCTGGTGATGCAAATGGATATTTTTTCATTTCGAAATTTTAGTGCAGCAGAATGCAAAGAACTGATAATTAAATATTGTAATGAAGCGACTATGTCGTATAACTCGGCATGATTAAATGTAATTATTTTATGACAAAATAGCTGCATAATTAGGTCTCCTAATAAACAATTAACGTTGCTGCTCACTCGATGTACTCGTATCGTTGTGCTGTTATCGCGAAAATTAAAATAAATAAAATGCCATGACATCAGTCGAGAAAGAGTTAGATCGTAATGGTCGGTAAATATAGGGACTCTAGCAGAATTTGAGATTTCTGGATGGACAGTATATGCTTATATCCAGCTGTATCTAGTGTAGGCATAATAGAGGCAAGGACAAGAAAGAAATTTAAAAGATCGATACTAGTGTCTAACAAACTTGTTTTGTTATGCTGTGTGAATTAAGCCAGCATTTTCCAGCTGGCTGTTTGCTTTGGCTTGTTTTTTTATGTTCCTTGCAAGTGTTAGGTCAGTAACATAACCTTTAATTTTTTACCAGGTTTGCCATTCTTCTGTGTTATTACTTTCTCATTGTCAATAACAGATCGGTTATTCTTTGACTGTTTATTAGAAGATTATGTAAATAGCACTCCTCTTGTGTTGAATGTAAGAAATTAAGCATTCGTAGTTAATATATTTCTTTTTTAAATATAATAAAATTACCTTACCAAATCAGGTTCTTAGATTTCATAAGAAAACATTATCCTAAAATATACTCAAATCGAACTGCATTACAGCTGCATTCATCCTTGCATATCGTACCTCAGCGACATTGCAATTGCATTGGCTCGATAAAATAAGTCCAGAGACTAGCAGAAGTCCATAGACGAAGTAAAGATCCAACATAACAATAGAAATTATTATCTTATTTTAGTAGCCAAGTACGGGTACTAACGTTGCTCTGCAGACCCTAGTAAAACTAGGTTTCCTAGATGCTTTTATACGGTACTAATGTAAGGTTTATTAAGCCTCTGTGCAGATGCTAACATAACTGTTAGGTATTTAGACCCTTTATTGAACTTAGTACTGATTTTATCGTAATTTTAAGGTCTTTACAATCTACAGTAGTACAGATACTACTGCTACACATTGTATGTTTTGTGACTCACCACATTGCCACTAGGCGAAGTTGGTGGTTTTCGTTTTCTTGCTCTGACCAAAATTTAGCCATAAACCTATAGAAGAATATCACTTCGTAACTTTTGTTTTGCAATATAGGTGAACAAATATGCAGAGAAACGGAAAGGCAATTCTAAAGATAGATTCCCTTTTTCATTTATTTCACTTGACCAGCCACTTATCATTGTTGAGTATTTGCAATGGAAAATAGGTGAGGGATTGGATAGGTTGGAAGAAAATGGGGATTTTCACATGGAAGCAATGAATAGTTATAAAAAAATAATAAATGATAATATATTAACCATTTTCTCCATTATTTATTTCTTAAAAACCGGGAACTATAACTAAATCCAATTTTATAAAGAAAGTTTTGGTAAGATATGAATAGCAGCCTAAGGATGCGTAATCCAGATCCATTTATTTCAAAGTAAATATTTAAAATGTATAGATTGTAAAAAAGTGTTGGTAGAGTGGTCCTTTTTAAGTAATAGCACAGGTGGAGAACTGGATGAAAGAGAAAAACAAGATTCATTCATGGTGCACCACCCTCAGTTAAAAAATAGAGGACTCCTCTTCCTCCTTATCCCGGCTGCTAATTTTTTTTTTTCAACTGACGGGATGTTCGTTTGTCCCGTCACACTATCATATATAATGTAAATATCTATCAATATGTATCAGTTCACATGAAAATGTATTAGCTCAGTAAGATGAAACTAGTCAGGATTCATACCTCGCGTTGCCTTTATCTATGTAGTATTTACCACCTTAACATTACACGTTCCTGCGATTCCAAGCCTGTATGTATGCATGTATGTATGTATTTATGTATGTATGTATGTATTTATTTATGTATGTATGTATGTATGCATGCATGCATGCATGCATCAGGGGAAAATTTAATACTGATGATAAACGGGTATAAATCCTGTGTTGTAGCCTACATGTAGGGGATAGTGCTGTCAGTGCACCTCATGCAGTGCACTGTAAGCATTACTTAAGGTTCTTTGCAGCGTGCCTTTGGCCCCTAGTTGCAACCCCTTTCGTTCCTTTTACTGTACCTCCTTTCATAACGTCTTTCTTCCATCTTACTTCCCACCCTCTCCTAACAATTAATTCATAGTGCAACTGCGAGATTTTCCTCCTGTTACAACTTTCAAACCTTTTACTGTTAGTTTCCATTTCAGCGCTGAATGACCTCACAGGTCCCAGTGCTTGGCCTCTGGCCTAAATTCCATATTCAGTTCAGTGTACATGTAAGAACTGTCTCATACATACTGTGCTCGATTGCTCGTATACATAAATTGGTGAGATGCTGCACTGCCCCTCAGTAACCAGTGGCTACGATAATTCACACAACCCAACATTTTTCAGGGCACTCGAATGAACTAGGTGTTTTCGTCACGGATGTTAATAAAAAAGTTCTTAATTAGTTTACAAAGTTTGCAAAAGCCTTCACTCTGCAAACATGCCTCATCTCTCATGTGAGGTGATTTGCTGTGATTTTATTTCATTTTTCGCATTCATTACGACAATAGCCGAGTAGATGCAGTTTGTTTGATTACTTTTGGGTTTGTCCATTTACGTCTGTGGAGAACTAAGTGGGAGGGAAAAACAGATTTCCAAATGCTACATTTTCGTGCTGTCATTTTTGGAATTTTCGTTTTGTGTTTGCTCCTGTGCCCAGTTTCTCCAATTATCAAACTTCTACCGTCTTCGCAATTCTCTCGAACTTTGAACTATCGGAAAATTTATTGACGATTTGAGTGTCGAACGAAGCAATTCCGTGTCTGTCCCATTAGTGATGAGATTTCCTCTGGCGAGAGAAAAACAAATATACATCCGTCCACAACTTTTGTCATTAGATTTGGGAAATAGGTAAGCAGGACAGATCGCTTAAGTAAATTACAGCTGCTTCGTCCTGCATGAAAACTTTTCCGTTATATTATATTTCGCATTTTTTGGCACTAAATAGGAAGTTACATTTTTGCATATTTGTGGGATTGTTACTTGTTATTTTTCCATTTTTCTGTTGTTGTGAATACATATACACCTGCTTTTCCGTATGTAGGCGTTTTGTATGTAAGGAGATGCATTATCAATTTTATACGTGCTATGGAATTTGAGTTACAATGAATGTCTACTTCGTATATTAAGGCAGAACATTAAGTGTTCCAATCCTGCTTTTAGAAAAAAAAATAATGTAACCATTCCATACACGTTGTTACGTAGAAATATTAACAGAGTCCATTTCTCAAAAAAAAAAAAAAAAAAAAAAACTTTGGAAAGCTAATTTATTTTTTAATCATGTGGATATTAATGAATTGTAAACTGAAATTTATTCCTTGCCTTATAATCTGCCAGTTGGTCAAATAAGTTCAGAATTAGTCATAAACTGATATTGCATGACAGTATCTCATTATAAATGTTGTCTGTAAATAAAGTTTATGGGGTATATTATACTCACAGTCTGTTGTAAAATAAAAACTGTGAGATATATAAATTTTATTCAGTAACAAATACTATATTTTTAAGTAAATACATATATAATATGCTCTCGTTATATTATAAACATAACCTTTTTTCATGTAAAAATTCTTTGCTAGATTCGCATTCCACTATGAGTATATCTTATGTAATATTGTTTTTCAATAACAAAATCCAAGCCTACTATTCTCATTCACATCACGTTTTGATCAAAAGCTCCGTAACAAATGCCTTGGAACATTCGTGTATAATACTCTTTGGCGTAAGAATAAAAAGTACCAGTCGAATTGATTTATTTTCGTTATAAAAGATATATTGGGCTAATAGTGATATTGAAATCATTATAAGAACCCTAATGTCTAAAACGATTAATAGTTAGTAGGAAACTAACTACAATTTGTGCAATTACAAGATCCTCAAATTTTCATTCATTTTTATAATCTAACTTTTCCTCGGGCATAATAAGCTACACTCCTTCAGTAGGAAATGACTCCAGTGAGCTCAAAGGTTTTAATGATTTTCCTCCTTTTAATTTTTTTCCGTCTTTCCCTTTGGATTTTTCGTTATTGCCCCGATTTTTCAGCTGTTTATTTTGCAAG
>NC_089748.1:53656097-53671097 GCF_040412425.1 Macrobrachium rosenbergii
CCGAAGTAAGGAGGAATCAGTGACAGAGAAGTGCAATAACATATGGAAAGTGGTGGTCTGTCAAATGATACAAGCGGAATAGTGACTAAAATAGAACATGTAGAAAAGAAACGAGAGGGCCACATTGCTGAGGAGGAAATCGGTCCGGGAAGATTTACTTATTAGTTTTCTGTAAAAGAAAACTATTGTGCCGGCTTTGTCTGTCCGTCCGCACTTTATTCTGTCCCCCACTTTTTTCTGTCCGCCCTCAGATCTTAAAAACTACTGAGGCTAGAGGTTTTCAAATTAGTATGTTGATCATCCACCCTCCAGTCATCAAACATACCAAAATTGCAAGCCCTCTAGCCTTAGTAGTTTTTATTTTATTTAAGGTTGTGTTAGCCATAATCGTGCTTCTGGCAACGATATAGGATAGGCCACCACCGGGCAGTGGTTAAAGTTTCATGGGCAGCGGCTCATACAGCATTATACCGAGACCACCGAAAAATAGATCTATTATTTGGTGGCCTTTATTATACGCTGTAGCGGCTGTACAGAAAACTCGATTGCGCCGAAGAAACTTCGGCGCATTTTTTACGTGTTTTTTTTTTTTAATATCTTCAGACTAGACAAAAATCATACTAAAATAAAAAGTATAAACATTTACTTTGATCAGTGAGAACAGGGGAAAGAAACAAGAAATGACTACCACAAAAGAATTCACGCTTATTGTTTTTGTTTACACAAAATGCAGGGAAAGCAAACACATTCACGAGCAGTAAATGGTGCATAGAGACAAGCACGACGCAAGCGATGGCCATTAGCAGTAATGAGAGGTAAAGAGACCGATTAGCGTAGCTGCGAAATTACCGTATCTGTAATTGGTCGCAGTATCTGATGTCAGTCAATTTCGTTCATGGGGGAATATCGCCCTTATGGGATATTTCTCTCATATGATAAGCGTTTTATTTTTTTAGACCAAAACACAGATTTCAAAGTTGTGTTAAAGTTTTTTTTTTTTTTACTTTTCGAGCTTTGTTGTTTTTTTTTTTATTAAACAAGTTATAAGCAAGTTAAATTTTTCCTCATTAAATCAGTATCTTGACTCAATTTTCTAACACTTCTGAGAAGGATCAAAACAAAGAAAGCGAGAGCTCTTTATGGTTGCGTTTATTTTTTTTAATGACATTTTTTAATTGGCATGAATTATTGTCTTCACATTCATTCAGTATAATTTATCATTCATGAGTAAAGGTCCGAGTGGCTGGGCAATGTTCCTAAATTACATACCTATCTCCATCTATTTATGAATAAAGGAATGTACATGTTTAAAACTTAGCGTTGACAGCAGAGAATATAGTATGATAATCTATGAATACACTTACATTTGGATATAAAGGAAGTTTAAAAAGTAATGAAGTATCTTAGGCAATACATGGAATATATGGCTTGATCTTCAAAATAAGCTTTATTCCGAAATCGTTGTAAGGCCGCTTGGCGCTTCTTTTTTATTCTGGCTTTCATGTTCGCTCAATAACTGTATAAAAATGCATCTAAGTTTCTTGCTTGCTCAGTAAAATCAATCTTAAGTGGAGCTAGTAAACACAGAAGTTATCTCTGCCTCCAGCGTGATAAATAATCTTGCAATTTTAAAAATTGTGGGACCTGCAAAGGATTATTGATGAACTGGCGAAAGGAAGTTGTAATTACATATGATGATGATTATCATCATGGCCTTCAACGTCTCGCGAAGCAAAAGTCATCTGTGAAAATCCGCCACTCGTGTCTTTCATCCCCACCAATCGCCATTTATCTCCAGCCTCCCTTCTCATAGTTCTCATCTAAGTCGTTCTAGGTCTTCCAACTCTTCTGGTGCCCAAGGGAGCCCAGCTGACGCTGCCAGGTACCATTTTCCTAGAACTTGTGTGATGGACATGCCTAACCCATCTCTATATCTCTTTCGTCGATAACACATCTACGTATAGAACTTGGTGATTTCCCGTATGGTGTCATTCAATTTCCTATCTTTCCATCTGACGCTCGGTATTCTTGTTACAGATCGGACTAGGCTTTTGTATAATCTTATTTTCTTGTGTTGTTACAGACTTTTACTTTCCAAAGCTTATTCAGTCTGCCCATTGTTTGATCTGTTTATTTAAGTCTACTACCAAATTCAAACTCTAGAAAGCCAGAAATATATATGAAAGATAAGTGAAATGTTTGTGACAAATGAACCATATCTATATGCCCCCCATTATTGGAGATTACATAAAAAAAATGACATCAGTAAATTTTTAATAAGATACCTACAGGATCTCAAAATAACACCTTTTAAACTAATCATTACCTTTATTTGACGATGAATGTTTTTATAAACTGCCGTATTGTTACACATGCCACTAAAACTGTTTTCACGCACGTCAAACCAAATGTACGTGATGTATATCACATATAATTCAAAACACCTGTCATGGAGATAAGTTACGAACGCTGGCAGAAGTTATCAACACAAAAATCTCTTTCAAATTTTACCTCATATTGGGAATGAGTATCCAAGGCATAAATCTCAGAAGCTTCTCCTCTTCTCCGCTGAAATGACACTTTCCTCCTCTGGAACATCATCATTCTTGCCGAGTTCGCTTCTCTATGAAAATGATTTAAGGTCTATTGCGAGACAATGGCCTCTCCAGGTGCCTAACCACTTCTAAACGAGTGACACGCTTCTCTTCTAATTACCCGTGGCCCCTCGTAAGCACATCCATTTAGACAAGTAATGTTTAGTGCCTTGCATTGTAACTCGCCTTTGCATGAGCTCAAAGTTGCTTACTTGAGAGCAGTTGCTAAAAAAACAACTCTTTCTTTTTCTTCTCTTCGCAATTGCTACGGGTGCAAGTTTTATCTTATTCTGGCGTGTGCTTGAATGAGTAATAGTTGTGTCCGTGCTTGCAGAGTATAAAAGTTTATATAAATGCATGGTGTAAGACGGACAGATTTGTATTTGGATTCCATTTCACAAATAAGTTTCTGTCTATGTGAAGTAAATGCTTCAAGAAGAAAGCAACAATAGTTGCTGAAAAGTATACACCCTCCATGTTATTCTTATTGCGTTTAATCTAACTTAAAATCCGAAAGACTAAACCTTAAATAAAAAAAGTATTGCAAAATTTTTCCAAAAACTACATTGTCTTGTATGTTCCAGTTAAAAAATTGCGAAGTATCTTTGAATGAGTATTTTTTTTTTAGCACTGCATGACTGGGTAGAAAGTCATCTCCAGTGAAAATGTCTGTGAGCAAGATATTGCCCGAGTAAAGAAATAATGAATGATGTGTTCTATATTAATTTGTCTCCAATAATAGCTTGAAGTAAATGAGTCACCATGATATAAGTGAAAGGTTGAATTTCAGCTTCGTCAGATCAATTCGAAGAATTGGATGGGAAGGGAATTTAAGTAATTGGCAGATATTATCTTTGAGACAGAGAATTCCGCTAAGTTATAGGATACTCAGTCAGATATATTTCCTTGATGCAGTTTGATAAATGAATGAAGGTTAGTGACTCGGAAGAATTGGACTTCATGATGGTGCAGATAAAAAGAAGTATTGTTAATTGAATGACTGGAAAAATATAAATGGAAAAGGAGTTAGAATGGAAGAGGTAATTGCAGAAGAGGGTAAAGATATGTGATAGATTACGGCAAGGGGAAATTCCACAAAACAGTGATGACACAAACAAGTAATTCCCTCTGTAACAGCAAATAAAAAGCTAGAAGTGTCATCACCTAGAGAAGTAAATCATTTGAAAGAAGCTGACCAACACAGCCATAAGTGACATCATTAATGCTATTTAGTGTATCAAGGTAGGTTGGCGAACATCGGTGAATTAAGAATGATGATCACTTGTAATGGAATGGTCAGGACTTGAATGGGTTAACGACTTCGAGCTTCATAAGCAACGGAAGGATATCCCTATGGATAAGTTGGCTGGGTGTTAGCAAGCAACTTTGTTTCTGAATATCAGTTGCTTAAAACCGGAAAGATAACGCATCACACAAAAAAACCTGAAAGCTGAGAAAAGATGATGTTCTTGAGCACCTTTCCCTGCAGTAATCTTTTACTGCCAGCAGTGTGCATTATAAAATGGTATATAAGTGAGCAATTCATTTTCCAAGAGCTGAAATTGATGGGGCGAGCCAGCCAAGGTCTTCATATAGCGCTTATCTTATGGAAATAGGAGGGAAAGAGGAAGGTAACAGCGGGCCTTTGGCATATTCAAGGGAAGAACAGGGAAAATGAATCAGGGACTTCATCTCACACCACTGTCGTAGAATGGGAGAAACAGTGGGCAATACATAATTGTGATAAAATTAAGAATTGAAAGAAAAATGTCGGTAATAAATCAAGATTTTTCTGGAATAAGAATGTCATTAACGAAAGAAAGTCTACAGGCCTTCGCGAACGATCTTCTTTTTTCACCAATTTTTGTCAGTCATCACTGGTTTGAAATGTATGTGTGTGTGAGTGTTTGTGTGTGTATATGCGTGTGTGCAAGGGAGAAGTTAAATTTGGAGACTGAAAAATAATGAATGGAATAAAAATTAAAATAAAACAAAAATGATCTCAGCAACACAATCTAGTATAATTGCTTTGAGAATACAGCTTTGAAAAGGTCCACTTGTAAGAACTCGGAAGAGCAGGGAGTGTTACAAATCCTATTGAACGTTTGCCATCACTTACGGTTCTTCATCGATCCTATCAGTACATTGATGCGTTTTTTTTTTTATTCACTTACGGATGAATTTGAATACACGCATGCAACTGTACACGCATATATGGAAGAAAATGTAATGTACCAGTGTTTCAATACTCTTTTACCCATTGGCTTTTTCCTTCGGTATTTTATTATTCTGTGTAGGTCCTTGACTGTTAAAACTTTCTGCATAAGGTGGTCATCGTGGCAGTTAGAGGATGTATGTATTTTACAATGAATGTTTTGATAAGCATTGCTCTGTGTTTTCTTTGGAGCTTCTTAATCATAGGGGAAGTAAGTCATTACCTCATTACTTTATATACACACGCACAAATATATATATATATATATATATATATATATATATATATATATATATATATATATATATATATATATATATATATATATATATACATATATATTTATATGTGCATGTGTGTATGTATGTAGGTATGTACGTATGTATGCATGTATGTATGTATTTATATAAACCTGTGTTTACGTAAATAAAATTTTACCGCTAGATTACTATGCCAGTAGTCATTATTTCGTGTAATCACTCGGTGGAAGATGACTTTTCTTTTTATTCTTTTTATATGATAATTTGAAAATGACCAAGTTAGACGTATTATACATCCAGTAGCTTTACAGCTACTATACTATATTTAATATTGACCTTATATCGTTAAGCACTTCTTGAATGAAGTTATATATAAAAGAATTTGGATGGACGTCACACATAGGGGCTCTCTCTCTCTCTCTCTCTCTCTCTCTCTCTCTCTCTCTCTCTCTCTCTCTCTCTCTCTCTCTCGTCGTAAGTTTTTTGGATTAGGAAAGTTAAGAAAATTAAATATTACAAAGATAATAACTTTTAAGGATTTAGGAAAATGAGAAAACTAAAGATAAAGGATATAATAGAGCATTATAATGGATCGGTAGGTTTATGAATTTTGTTATTCTTTATTCATCTTTAGATGCAACGGTATCAAATTATTCCGTTATCGTCCAGGCCTAACAGCAGTCATTTCCGTTCACTAAAGGTGTTAATTTCCTTCTTATGAATGGTCAGGTTTAAACAGATTATGTCGAAGAGACACAAAGACAGAGGCTATTTTGCATACCGGTATTATTTTGTCTCCATCAAGTACAACGCAGTAAACGGTGTGCCTCCTTGCAAATTGAATGCCAAATTCAGTTACCGAATTTATCACCGAAACATGTTGGTACAGAGGAGTTGAGATTAGATTCAAGCCTATGCTCTTATCTTGCTCGTCACACAGTGCACGTTGCTGCCTTCGTGAAAGCTTTTGTTATGTTTTTCCGTGTTGTAACGCCACTCTGCATATAAATCCAAGGATAAAGGTGCTGGGAGACGAGCGAATTGACTCGTATCCAAAAATTGTGCTATTATATATGTTGTCGTTTTTTCTAACTGTAGAACCAGTTTGGTAGCTGACGTGGAAACGTGATAAGGAAACGATATTTAAGGCATTGGGTGCGGGTAATACGTTTGGGGACGGTTCGAAATTTATTAAGAGAGAAAAGCTGAGTTCATATAAAAAAGTATTTTGTAACTTTTTACCATTTGTATTGTTTATGCATTCTGGTAATCCTCGCGAAGTATTTTCAAAGACCTAAACTGGAAATCGGATTTTTAAACAGCCTCTCACCTTCTCATGGGCAACGAAAGGGGCTTATCATAACACGTAATTACAGTATGTCAGTAAATTAGAAAAAAAATCCTCTACACGAAAGCAATGCGAGGCAGTTAACAAGCAGGGGATTTTATAGGCATCCGGAATATCTGTGCACAATGAGAGAAATTTGCTTGTACAGATACCTAAGTCACTGCTTTGGTCAACAGAGCCACAGTATATTTTTCAGGAAACTGCTCTAAATTGCTTCTTCTTCCGATCAATTTCGACATTCAGCTGTGAAGCGATGCTCACACCATCTTGCTGATGGAACCATGTATATATATATATATATATATATATATATATATATATATATATATATATATATATATATATATACATACATATATATATATATATATATATATATATATATATATATATGTGTGTATGTATAAAAGATTATAAGAGAGAGAGAGGGAGAATATTGGTTTATACATCATATTGATACATATGATTTCACCATGTGTGAGTATTGTTTAGTGCCATATCAACGGTAGAGATATTGTTGACTGAAGTACAAAATCAGTAGATTTTTTACGTTTGATGGAACTTGTCTTAAAATGAGACCTTTTTAATCAAATTAGTAATGTAATGAGAGTTAACGGGTCAGTGTAATGAATTAATTCTTGTAATTCGATGACTTTCCCAAAGTCATTTTAGCCCCTGTTGGGTGCCGAAGTATTTCGCTTTTAGGCTTTTGTTGTTGAAAGAATTTTATGCATTAGGTTTGGCTTGGTAAATTGACTTTTCAATTAAATCTACATTAGTCCGTCATTTGCAAGACACATTAAGGAAAAGGAATATTCCGATGCAAATTCTGAACAAAGAGAAATGGTATCTTGAAAGTTGTTAGGAAGTCATGCTCTCTTTTAAGCTGATCTCTCGATTTGCCATTTGCGTTTGACTTGCTTTTATAAAATGATCGCTGGATGATGTGAAGTCTTTGACGCTCTTGGATTGTGATAAACTGCATGTCTGGCAGAGATCAGGAGTATAATTCTGAGATAACTCATTAGTAGGGGAAAGCAAGCAAAATATAACCAGAAGTAAAATGATCTGATAGAACGGAATCTTCAAAATAAAAAATGGGATAAGAACAAATGAAATGTGTCATTCCCTTTTTTTTTTTTTTTATGCAGGCCATGAAAAGCACTGCCTTACAGAAATGCTCAATAATCCAGCTATTGTGAGTAAAAAGAACCTGTTATAAGAAAAAGATTTCGTTTATCTTATTTTTCTCTCTTTTCCTCTCTCTCTCTCTCTCTCTCTCTCTCTCTCTCTCTCTCTCTCTCTCTCTCTCTCTCCATAACGGAATGATGTGATTCATATGAATCATGAAACCGATATAATTTTATCCCTATCTAAAAAAAGAATATATATATACAGAATGGTGTGGATCAAATGAATCATGAGTGAAATAATCTCTCTCTCTCTCTCACACACACACACACACACCCTACCTAAGGCCATTTTCGCCTGCTGGCTTGCAAGAGTCGCAGGTTTCCCATTGCCTTCAGGATACTCCGAAGATTGCACATAACTTGTATCTAAAAATCTCATTAAGATGTGATAGACGATTAAAACGCAATTAAACGGGTGGAAGACATTAACCCTCAAGCACTCCCACTATACAACAAATGCACAGATCGGAATCTGATCCCAAATGAGTTTCGTGACTGAAGTAGATTTAGTTCGGTGTGTTGTTATCAAAATATGGAACAAAAAATAAAGGTATCAATCATAGTAATTTTGTGAAAGGTAAGCGCTGTATGGTACAAAGAGGTGGCATCATCCGAGGTGGGTTATTAACGGTGTAATTGGGAATGTACAGAGAACTGCAAATTAAGTTGATGACTGAGGAAACGAATGATTTGAAGTTTAGTTGGTATGGAGAATTGCTGTATCCTATTGGTAGAGAAAAAATAAGGTATGAACGAAGGGCGCGTGCAGTTGCTAAATTTCTAATGTAGATATATATATATATATATATATATATATATATATATATATATATATATATATATACACCATGCATGTGTATTATGAGCTACAGTGACCTATTAAATTGAAGAACTGGAGAAGTTAAGAAGTAATTTTTGCGTGTTGAAATAGCTTTTTACGTAACTTTCATTGTATACGTAACGAAATGTGTTTTCTTTAGCTCGTTATTGAAAAATAAATAACTTTCATTACGTAAATTATGATATTGGAAAATTCGCTCCTTGAGTGAACTGCTGTCAGCGACGTAACCCAAGTTTCCAATAAACTTATCTCATGGCAGGCATTTAATTAAAAGTTGTTTCTTTTTTATAGTTTTTTATTTTAAACTGTGCCATATTTCACACTTTCAGTAAGGTTGCAGCCTCTGTAGGAAGAGTTCTTGATGTATTTCAGCTTTTTGTGTTAACTTCAGAGTTAAATGAGCAGCAAGAACAATTCAAGAGATTTCTTGGTCTTTTACGCATCGGCACCAAAGAAAAAACGAATGGTGTGTAGTATAATAATAATTATGATGTGGTGAAGGAGGACGGGTGGATGAGGAGAAGGTGTGGAGAGAGAGAGAGAGAGGAATTGAGTTTCAGAATAGAAGGAAAGGTAGTAGTACGAGGAAATGTAGGAGAAAAAATGCTAAAAGGTCAATAATCGGAGAGCTATCTACAATGACGCATCCCCCGAAACCTATGCTATCCAAAAAGTTCAGTACAGATCCCCACCCCTCCCTCCTCCCAACAAAAAACTTACTCACGGACACAAAGTATCCAACCCCCTGTCCACGCTCCAACCCCCAACCTCACGATCATCCCCAAAGCCCCTAGCCAAATAGCCGTGTGTGTGTGTGTGTGTGTGTTACTGTGTGTTCGTCGAAGCGAGCTCGAGTTTGTCTCGTCTCGGGTAACGCAGTCTAATGAAGCCGTGTTTACAACGTTGAGAAATTACCATATCTGTGTAAACACCTTCGAGATACGGCCGCAACCAGGTCATAAGACGAGGCGCACATGCTGCACAACCTCGCACACGATACTTGCACACTGCAACGTTGCAGATTTCTTGACTTGTCTGCCTTAATAAGAATTTGTTCTGGAAAATTTTAAGAACTGGTTTTTGATGGCGTTGATAGTGTTAGGGTCGAAGTGAATTCGCTCGTATGATATAGCTACGTTCCTGTAGAAGCCTTAACTCATACAGAATAACGCAGAATAATTTTTGGGAGAAATGGTAAAAAATTTTTTCCTGCAGTGAATTTTTGTTTTTTGATATCATTTTCATCAAGTCGCAATTTGAAATCTGGAAGAAATATAAAGAGGGCTTCAAGGACACATAAATACTAGTTTCTGTATGTATATGAGTATATATATATATATATATATATATAGTATATATATATATATATATATATATATATACATACACACACTATATGCAAATTCTGAATCTTTACCAGAACCAATATATTTCAATTTTCACATGCCCAATAACATAATTTTAAGTGTATATTTCACATTGTTTCCTTGATTTTCTGCAGTGATAATTAAACACAATGGTAGAGTCAAAACATTTTTGTTCCTTGTAGAAATGTTGTTGATCTGCCGCTGGTACACCTTAGTAAATCCGCTGAATCCTGTAGTTTTTTCTTTTTTTTACTATTATTGACATTTTATGAGTGTTTCCTTGATGTAAAAAGTATCCTAAATATCTTGTGGTGTTTAGAAGAATTCAGTTGCTTTGTTATCTTCTTCGCTGGGATTTACATTACGTTGGGAGGGTGGGGGGTTGGGGCGGGGGGGGGGGCCGGGCAGGGAGATAGGAATCTTGTTAGGCTGATTGTCTTGAAGACAACGAAAATTGAAATAAAAAAAGATTAAAAGACACATTAATAAGCGTCTTCCGTGTTACCTTTCTTGTGCGCATGGAGAGGTATATACTTAGAATGAGGAATGACTCTGGTCAGGATTGTTGAATAAAGTCACGTACGTCGAATGCCCATCTGCCCGTCTCAATTGTCGTTGATGGATGTTTCACGCTAAATGTTATTCGGTTATTCTTTTCTTTGAGTTTTTTTTATTTAGGTTGTTTCTTTGGCGTTTTGATATCCCCTCAGCCCCGTAGGGGGGCTAATGCCGTCAGTGCACTTCACGGGGTGCACTGTAGGCATTACTAAAGGTTCTTTGCAGCGTCCCTTCGGCCCCTAGCTGCAACCTCTTTTATTCCTGTTACTCTACCTCCATTCATATTATCTTTCTTCCATCTAGCTATCCACCCTCTCCTAACAGTTGTTTTATAGTGCAACTGAGAGGTTTTCCTCCTGTTACACATTTCAAACTTACCTGCTCTCAGTTTCCTTTCCAGCGCTGAATGACCTCATAGGTCCCAGTGCTTGGCCTTTGACCTAAACTCTGTATTCCATTCCATCCCATATCCTCTCATCGATATATATATATATATATATATATATATATATATATATATATATATATATATATATATATATATATTTTATAAGGAAATAACAGGTAAATGACTGATGTATGTTACATTTTCAGCCTTCAAAAACCAGGATTCAGGATTTTTGCCAAGTGGAAGAAGTCCAGCCTTGTGTAATTTTGCTTAACTTGAATTTGTCAAATATAAGGGTAAATTGTATTTAGTTCATAATCGTTGGTTCCCTTGCTTCAATGATAAAGTCATAAGGATAGCAGTGAGAAAAAGGCGAGAGACAAGTGATTTAATCCGAATGTGAAACCAGAAGTTTAAATGAGCTGTGACTGGTTCTCATAATTCTGGGAGTCAGTACTAGTATATCTTAGGTTAACTGATATATCCCGCAGTATTTATTCTTATTTACAGGGTATTGTGTATGTATGTTTACATGGACGTAGATTTAGTACAGACAGACATATAACTACTTATGAATCCGTATAAGCACACAAGCCTAAAGTTAACACACCCTATTTCATTTATCATGTTACTCTTATCTGACATCCTTTTAATCATTTTCTCATTGGAAATGGTTTCTACCTTCTACGTATGTAATGAGGGGTTCCAACCAATTCCATGTTTCTAAACCCTCACTATTTCGTATTTTTACCCTGATAACAAACAGTTCATCAACCGTTAGAGCCATCTTCATGATAATGCATCTTTCTGCAGCGCTCTTACCTCACCTGCTGGAAGTTTTATGAAATTTTAACCTCCATTGGTTGATAGGGTGGGTTCTGTGTTTAGAAACCACGCAATAATGTTGTCTTAAAAGACGTAGTATTTAATTCAGCAACACTCAAGGGTCTTACATGTGTAGGTATCTTTATTCGCCACTAAATTTGACTGAATACCCAATTGCACAAATTGAGAAGGAGGCTCAGCTCTTTTACAATAGAGGAGACTAAAGAGCAAATCCCCTTTTTTTATTACCTCTACGATTGATTAGTATCCGCACCATAATCTTCTTATATATAGGGTTATCAGACCACAATTACATCAACGTTTTCTTTGCTCTCATTACTCCTATAATTACCATTGCTCACATTTTGTTAATATACTTGTATATTCGAAAAGTCTATGCCCTCGAATCTGCAGACGGTGGCAGTGAAACATCAGAATTTCTTATATCTTGAGAAGAATTTCGTACAATGTAAGCGCTTTGCCAAAAGGTAAAGGCATAACTCGACGTGATATCCACCCCCGCTGAGAATGAAAATAAACATAGGAATTTTAATGGAATATGGAGGAGTATGAGCGCAGTATTCGACAATACACTCCGTAACCTGGTTTCATTAAATAATAATTGGGTCATATCATCAGAAAAATGTAAAGTAAGAAGCAAGCATAATCAATGGTACCAGTAAGTCAAACCTGCTGTTCTTCTGCTTTTATTTTCAGTCGCTGCAAATGATAGCAGTGCCATAAATAACTTGTAATTTTTTTTCGAGAACCTCTTTATTAACGAGTGCATTGTTGAAGTAACTAACTCAAAGGCCAACCGGTTTATCCAGGACATCCTAACATTTATTCCCAGACTGCGGAACTCAGTGCCCAACTCTTCTGTATCAGTTCAAGATGCAGAAAGTCTTCACTTAAAAAAAAAACAAAAGGTCTTCGCTGTTCATGATTTTACTTTCGCGACAAAGCAACTGCCATATCCATCTCGGTCTTAAAAAGTCTCCAGAGTGCACGTGTATGGAAAATCCAAAGATCTAAACGATATGACCTAAAAACACGGTAATGACAGTAATCAGTGCGAATTTGAATGCTGTTTGAATTATGGTGCATTAAAGTAATTGCAAAAGAAGAGGAAAGAAACAGTTTTACCGGCATGGGATAATAGGAAGTTATTTACATCATTATGTGTTATTGCTTTAGATGACCTACCCTTCGGGAAACATTATTGCTGGGGGTTTTGGTGGCTTAAATGTAGATAAGATAAAAACGAAAGCGGGTAGTCTTCATTTTTAAGCACCTCCCCGGGTATACTGTCTGAAGAAATGCTCATTAATCTTAGCAGCAATAAAAGCTATCATTGCACTGACTCAGAAAAAAGAGGAATGGGTGACATCAACCCTTCGGACTATAATTGTACATGTATTTGTAGTCGAAAGAAACTGCATTATAGCCGCAGGTATTTTCCTCCCCGAAGCCCACCAAGATAATTGAAACTGAGGGCAGAGAAAAGGAAAGTCAAATAATGTCCTGAATTTCCCTTCTCCTTCCATCGTAATTTCCCACGAGAAGAGGTGTTGACAGGGAGGTGATCAGCCAATATTTCAGAGGGGAGACCCTTTTCAAAACAAGATGGAAAGAGGTTTGCTAATCAAGGATGCAACTGCTTTCTCCGGACTTTAATTAACTTTGTTTATTTAAAGCGAGTACACAAACTCGCACTTTGCAGACTGACGGCGTGGACCGAACAGTGAGGGAGAAAAAAAAAAAAATGTTCGGTAATGGTACAGTAGTCTTCCTTAATTTTAAGCCCTCTCTTCGCCCGAGGTCATTTGAAAAGGATCATGTTTATACTCTTTAAATTCCAGACTTACTAGTCACTGAGTTACAATCTGCATTTACTAGATTGGTTACTCCGCCATGTTCTCCTGTGGAATTCCCATCAATTTCCCCACGATGGTATCTGCTGCTGGGGAATTACTTGCAGATCGATTTATTTCAGCTATCTTGTCTAAAACTTGGTTTTTGTAAACAGCAATCAGCTCGGGTGTAGGGGATTTTTTTTACGGCTCATTTTTGTGGGAGTCGCAGCAGTAGTTTTTTCCTGAGTAAGAAAAGGAGATTTGATGTTCGATAGAATACGATCATGTAAATTTGTGTTTTCAAATCAAAAAGTTTCAATAAAGTACAAATTACATCTCCACGGAACTGGTTCGAATTAACGATGTAATTGTATTGTTTTACTTGAGATAATAATTATCTCTTCGACTTTTACCTAAACTATGTGTTTAATGTGGCAGAATAAAATAATCTTCCATAAACCGTCAGAATTCTTCTTCCAGGGATGATTCCTGACGAACCTGATTCGTGGAAGACATTATCTGTCATAAGGAACATCAAAAAGAGATGAGTCTTCTGGGAAATTCTTTTTTACGGATTAAGAAGATGTGACGTCTCTGGGGACGTCGATGGCAGACAATTACAGCGATATCTTAATGTCTTGATGTCTTTGTAGGTTAGGAAAAAGAACGTCTCTGTCAATTCTCTTGGCACGCTAAGGTCAAGAAAAAAAGATAAAAAAATATAGCAGCAGATACTTCATATCATTCCGAGATAGGAATACAGTACATCGGAAGTTTTTGGGATTTAAATAAAATAATCAATTTATGATAATGTTATTTATAAATAGATGTTTTTACAGATGCAGCTCCATGTACTCTCTTCTCCTCTGTTTAGTATTCATTACACATTTGTATTAATGTTTAAGATCTTTATCTGTTTAGGTATTTTATTTCGTCTCTTATTATTTTGTCTGAATAATTGATTCTTCTGGTAGCTAAATATAAAAAAGAAAGAAGTCATTTACAGATAATTACAAGTGTGTCACATAAGACTTGTAGAACAGCTAATGAACTAACGAACTGATATAATTTTATATCAGCTGTGGTAGTGTAGAAATTCCTCATTATTCTCTAATAATTGTAGTGCACTTCCGTTTACGATTCACAATAAAGTCTGTCGGACAGACAATCCTATTATTGGAAATCACACACAGTACCGTATGTGATAGGAATAATAGGAATAAATTTCTGACTCAGACGTGTATTATACCGAGAACGCTAAAATGAAAGGCAAGGGCGCTACCAGCTAACTCACTGAGGTAAAAGAAAGGAACCTAAGTCCTCGCAAAGTACCTGAGGGAAAGCTTTCCCCCGACTGGTTGCACACCTTGCTAACAGCGATCTTTACCAAAAACAATTTATCGACCAAAAGTGACTCGATAGCATTTCGTTCTAAATTACCACAGCTAAGTGAATGTGATTAATATGTGGGTCAGTAGGTAGCGTCCTTCCTTTTCATTTGAGAGCACTGGGTTCAGTCCGGGCGTGAGTTAGAAATTTAATGCTAATGTAATTT
>NC_089748.1:53673597-53696097 GCF_040412425.1 Macrobrachium rosenbergii
TATTATATATATATACAGTATATATTTTATATACATATATATATATATATATATATATATATCATATATAATATATATATATATATATATATATATATATATATATATATATATATATATATATATATATATATATATATATATATATATATATATATATATATATATATATAATGTAAATGTATAGGTAAATAAAATCCATAACTTGTGGACGTACATATCATTATGGAGAGTATTCTTTTTAAACAATTTATGTAAACTAAGATGTATTTACAGTCCTCATAACCCAGCTCCTTCACATATCTACTTACTGAATGGCAATCTGTTGATTGCCAAAATACGCCTATTTCAGTCTTTTTAGAAATTTATGCATTTATGCTAATGGTCTGTGGAAAACTCAATATGCTAATGGTTAAGATTCATAGAAAATACCTATATTCTCATTAGTATTCATACGTTATCTGTGTTTTATTCAAAATGTGTGTCTTATTCAGATGATCTGCTTAGAATTGAGGCGAGGTGGTTTTTGCCATATTATTTAGGTAGAAAAAATAATCTTAAGGCTGATTTGAACATGATTCATTTTGTGAATTATGACCAAGTCGAAATTGTTTAGAGAACTAATTAAAATATCTGAATGATAGTGATATCTGAAAGATGTATATTTTGTTCAAACTATTACCGAGAAATTTCTGTATTTTGCATAAGAGAGGTACTTAACCTTTAAACTGGCAAATAGCCGATCTAGAGTAGCTTTTTTAATGGATTTTCATTGCTTATATTCGGAGTACTTGTAGTCTGCTATTTTATTCCTGTCCATTAAAGCTGCTCTTTATCTTTGCGATGGAAGGACAAGATTATTATCTCACATTGGAGCCTTAGAACTTGATAACATCTGCAAATACCATTTTGGAAAACCTTACGACTCGGATACAAATGCTGAACATTTGCCAGTTTCTTTGGGTATTATGTTACTCCGTGTAACCAGATACCTCGATAACCAATTTTAGGACTAGCCACGTCCCCATGATGAACCGACTGGAGCGCACACCGACACGCGAAGTCGGTTTCCCACTTAGCGGAATGTCGCCTCACATCGCAAACAAGGTCATGCAGAAAGCTGCCTACTCCTACGACACTGCCACCTCGCGATGATGAAGGTTAATGAAGACTTACGGATGCTGGCGGGACTTGTATGAACGATAAGCACTCTAATAAGAGAGATTTATGCGCCTCTCCCGGTTCCATATAAAGAGACACGGACGGAGGGTTTGCTCTTTCTTATCACATGGACTCTTGGAAGTGTGTGCTCGCCCACGCGCTCGTGTGCTCTATGAAGTGCTCAGCCACACATGCGAATAATGCTACACCCCTTAATGCGGTCTTTGGTGCTTCGTTGCGCTGCTCATTCTGCCAGCCAGGTGAAATGGAGTTGAAGGTATTTGTGGCACTAGAGCTAATGATAGTATCTCCAGATGGGTATATGCGTGTATGTGAACATTAGCATACATACACAGAATATGTATATATATATATCTATATATATATATATATATATATATATATATATATATATATATATATATATATATATACATACACAGAAAACATATATAATATATATATTTATATATATGGTATATATATATGGTTATATATGTGTATATATGTATATTGTATATATTATATGTATAATAAACTATTATATATGTATGTATATATATATATATATATATATATATATATATATATGTATATGTAATGTATGTGTGTGTAAAAGTGTGTGTTTGTATATTTATGATATTTATGCGCATTTTTTCATCAATAGAGGTTGGCTTTAAAAGAGGTTGGCTACTTATTTGCTCTTTATCCAAAGCTTTTGGGAAGGATTTCCTAGCCATGGCATTGCCACACGAATGATCTTCGGGACTTGATTACCTACGGTGTTCGGCTTTTCTTTTTGGTAACCCTACCAATTACCGTTCAGATCCAAGGTTTCTTAACTCCCATGTGAAGTACTAGTGCAAACGACAGAATAAGAAAAAATCAGTGTTATGCTAAAAGAGAAGAAACTGTGAGCACTCGCCGAAAAAATTCACTCCCTTTCCAACACACACACTCTAAAACTTTTGGAACAGAGGACCAATTCAAGACTAGGAAAACTGATAATGCTACCTTTGAAGCGGAACTTAATGAGTGTAGAATCTGATGGTATTAAAAGCATCAAGAAGTATAAAAAAATATAAGTATAGGTTTTATGGCAAGTGGAGAGGGTAACTAATAAAAACTATAATAAAATAATGAAATACTAATAAAAAAGAAGTGTAGACACTACACCGCTTGGGTACGTGACGCAAGAAATGGAAAAGAACGAGTAATGTAACACTAACAACATGAAAATTATTGCTCGGCATGTCTTGTCGAATGTTTCAGAAACGTCAAGATTGGCAGTTGGAGATTCATAAAGATCTGTACAGTCAGACTTGCGGAAAGTACCAAAATAATGTCAATAATGACAATGCGTTTGAATACTGTTAACTATTTTCGGTCACTAGAAGTTTATATAGGTTTATAAAAATTTGTTTGTGGCTCGTGGAATAATTGAAAAAAAGCAATTTTTTTGTACCATGTAGAACCTTAGTCTCTGCACGTATGAGAGCTTTTAGCAAGTAGACGAAAAAACACTTATCACTATACGTCGAAAGAAAATAAAATATCAACGTAATAAACCAAATAAGAATAAATTTAGGCCTACTTGGATTCCGCTAAATCTGATACAAAGAGAGAAATTGTACAAGTAAGGGGCGTACCCTGATCAAATGTTACGACAAATACATAAAAGTCAAGTATACGCAGTTCATATCTCTTTTTTATGCTTTTATTATCATCCCCCACCCGCAAGCCCCAAATATAGGGGGCAAAGGTGTTTCCACCACGGTGGGAGCTGCGAGAAGAGACTGGAAAAGAGCACTCACATATGGCTCTCAAAGAGCATAAGGTATCCACGAGGATAAAACCAGATCACGTTCAGACTCCTTTCAGACTGCATATCTGCGGCAGATAGATATTAGATGCACATTCGCCAAACATAGAAAAGGGTTGTCTATCCCTCGCGAAAGGCGCGCATATGGCTAAGCCTAATGGGGCCTCGCCTACACGGGTAGCCAGCCAGCCTCCCCTTTGCCACGCCGCACCATTTTGACCGGCGGACTTCAGGAACAGCAGCGGCCCCCAAGGGGTCTGCCGCAGAGACAGACCACATAGCCTAAAAAAGCAATAAAAGTTCCCAACATGGCGGTTTTTACGACAATACGAACACATCGGGATTATAGTCAGTTTGGTTCCTGGTCGTCAATTCGTTATTGTTCCGTCAGACGTCTGCGAATGAGCGTTTTCGAGCCCCTTCTGAGAACCTGGGCTGTGATGGTTCAGCGTGCGGTGCCATAAAGTGATGGACTTCGGTATTGATCATCCGTCAGTTTGCAATGGACGTGAAGCTGCTTTCCAAGAAGGAGATAATCTTTTTATACCTGAGAACAAATTGCATGGACGGTCAAGACTGGAATAACGTCTCAGTAAAGTCTACTCTTTGACATGCTTATTAAACCATTTGTTCCCAGAATTTAGGTTGATGACCGATGAAGCATATGACGCAGCTTCTTATGATCTCGGTGTTGCATAAAGAGAAATTATTGAACAAACTATAATAGATGAATTTTATCTTCAGTTATCGTTCCATAATATTTTTTTGGAAATTGTCCTGAATTTAATAAGGTATAGAGAATTTTTGATCGATTTAAAAAGAGTAAATCCTAGAAATTAACGCTCATAAATTAAAATTAAGCTACATTTAACCCAATTTACAAAGCATTCCTTTTTTGTTATAATTAAGTAGTTGCTTAAGCACATTATTCGATTTTTTTTTCCTTACTGACAACATTTGATATAAGCTATGATATAAATAAAGACAAAATCCACGAAGGAAAGAGAAACACTGGAAGTCTGCGAGGCCTTTCGACTCTCTGTCGTCCTTTACTGAGTCTGCTAAGTAAAGGACGACAGACAGTCGAAAGGCCTCGCAGCACTCTAGTGTTTCTCTTTCCTTCGTGGATTTTGTGTTTATTTACATATTCATCTCGTTTCATATTTTCGTGATTCAGTTATACAGGCTATGATATTTATCTTTGCTTACAATATTATAGTAGATAAAAAAGATAAATGAACTGAACTGATATGGATTTCCAACGTTGCTTTATTTCCTATACAAAACTATATCTATGATAAGCAAAAAAAAAGCTGTAAAATTTAACTTTCCTACCCTGTATTTTTTAAATATTGTTTAAAATATTCAGAATAGGTGTTGATAAAAATATGAATCACTTAAAGAAAAAGGCTTAACATCTCAAACGAACACCGAAGTTTTGCAGATCTTTTGTAAACAAAAGAAATTCTCAGTTATAAGTTGCGAGTGAACGTTATTGATAATAAATTTAGGAAAAAAATTTCAAAGCAAACGAAAGAAATGGATAGAAACGAATATAAGGGTACATACACTGTAGGAAAAAATGGGTGACAGCGAACGTCAGGAATTTTAGGGTTTTCGAGTGTTTCCCAAAAGAATTGACAGTAGTGGTGGTGGATACAAAAACAGTACTAAAAGTTAGTACAAAAATAGACAACAAAAAATAGCTATAGGTGGGGAAAGTATTAAAAAATGTGAAAATATGGGGGAGAACTGGAGAACGAATCCAAATGGTTTTTCTGATCACGGATAGAATACTTTAACAGTAGGCTTAAGGAAATGGAAGGGATTTTAGGTTTTTGTACTTAAGGAAAATAAATTTAGTGTAGGCCTAAGGTAATGGGATGGAGTTTAGTGAACCAGACGAACTGAAAAGAAATAAACAGATTTTCCCTGAAATAATAAACCAGTTAAAAAAAAAATAACGTCAGTGGATTCAGTTAATCCATTTCATTTAAAAAAGAAAGATTAATATTAAGCCAAATGATCCATTACCCTGAAGAAGACAATCTAATCATACACCTTTTAAAAAGAAGGCAGATATTATAATGTTTTCGAAGGAGAAAGATATACTATTCGCCCAAGGTTTATATATTGGTGGACAGAAAATTTTTCTTCTTCCAAACGGACACTTTTAAAATAGGCCTGGGTTAACAGAAGTAAATTCAAACACATTATTGCTTTTTTCTTTCAAGAAAAATATATGTTTTGTGTTTTCAAACCCTTACTGTTCTTCAAAAAGGATGCAAGGAAAGAAGCCAAGATTTGTTCGGGGAAATTCAGATACTTTGTGGGTATTCAGAAAACGTATCTGAAAAATAAAAGTTAAGCGGACCAAGTTTTACAGCATAAAGACGCTTTGTCATCTGAAAAAGCAGTGGAAGCAACATGGACATCTCAACACACAACTGTAACCATGGAAACAATTGTAGCACTAACGATACCATTATGATCAATAGTGCTTACATCACACAATGGGAGTGGGAACAGCTATAGGAACCCTTTTTTATATGGGGTGATTCAGCCGAAACTGTGTAGCGATTATCATAGCCTTCCAATAAACGGAAATAGCTTACGAAGGAGAATGGAATTTTACGTTGTGGTTCTCGTTATTTCATTTTATTTTATTTTTTATTTCTCAGTTTTTCTTCATCTTAGTTTTCGGTATGTAGCAAAGCCTTTTGCTTTTATATGAGGTATCAGTATGTTTCCTTCTCTGATTTTTGAGCTTTGAATTTCCTGTTACAGTCATTAAAGCTTACGAGTTTTTATCCTTTTTTCCCGAACTTTGAGGCTTTGTGTGTCCAGAAAATAGCTTTAAAGTTATTGACGACGTCAAATATATCTTGCAGTCATCGAGGCAAAACCTTTCCTAGAACGATTGTCATAGCGCGAGCTAGAAAAACATTGACTTGACCTTTATGTAAACTATGTAATGTTCTTTTGATGCGAAATTAATTGCCAGTATTGCTGAGTGTCGAAAGAGTTATTACCTTATTTTGATTCAGTAAGAAAGAATTTTTTTCGTTACCCTTTACAGAAAATAACTGCTGTGCCGTTTTTCACATCACAGAGCGCATGGCGTTATAGTGAATGCTGTTAACTGATATGTATTACCCTCAGTAATTTAACGCGTATTGATCTCCCACTCTTTTGTGTTCGTATATTTGAAGCACAATGATGCTCTTTCGTCAAACAACCACCATAAAATTTCTCGTTTGTTTTTTTTAAGATAAATGAACTCACAGATAACTGTGATTCCAGTAGATTGTTCGACTATTCTGTTTCAGCCACAGATTTTGATGAATTTCGAAATCTCTGTTGTTCGCTTGTCTGGATAGTGTTAAATTATCTTTCGGTTGTTTTGTGATATATTTCGAAGCAAGATTATCTTGAAAACTTAAATTCGGTGGCGCTGGAACATCATCTGCGACACGTTTTTCCGTTTGCATAATAATGCTCTATTAATGATCAGCCTCATTATTATAAATTCGCTGTCGCTGAATATCGTTTGCCGTAAAAGTAATGTATGTGTAGTTGACCTTGAATGAGCGTCTGCCTTATAATCATGAATTTAATTTTGTACCAGGTAACTAGATTATTAATAGGTTTGGATGAAATAGCTAACATACTCAGCATGTAAAAAACTTATATTTTTACCTGAGGCAGGGATTTGATTAGCTATATTGACCCCATGCCTTTAATTACAGATTTTTTTCATATGAAAATTAATGTCGAGATTTAGATATTTTGAAATGGTTTTCCTGAATGATTTGATATACATCTTTCATTCTGACTCGGGAATTAATTGTTTTGAAATTAAAATCTTTGAGTGTGTTCCATCAAAATATTAAAACGTTTAATTATTTTGCTGCATACAGTCATGAATTTAAATGATGATTTTCTTTCTTTTAAAGAAAGTGGAATAGCTGTACAAAATCCTCATGCCTGTACTTGTCTTCTACTGATAACAAGAGAGAGAGAGAGAGAGAGAGAGAGAGAGAGAGAGAGAGAGAGAGTTTGAAATAAACAAAGCGTACCATGTATTCAACAACAACAAAAATCGATGTAAACCGTACGCGAAATAAAGCTCGGCTCTAGGAAAGCGATCAAAAGAAGCTGGCCGCTGAAGTATTTCGAGCAAATTTCGCTAAAAAAATCCCGAATCACCAGATAATTGGCACAAAAGAGGTACATCAAAGAGAAGGGTCGTTTATAATGCGGATTCCACTGCAGGCTGGCATCGTTGGTAAGAAAAATGCTGAATATTTGATAAAGCAGGAAAGAGAGAACACAGAGGTTAGGAAGGTTGTTGAGTAGTTCAGTGTTGGGGAGAGAGTGAATGGTGTAGGGAGTGTAGGTAATTACGGATGTTAGAAGGCATTAAATCACTGGATAAGAATAGGAAAGCTAGAGATCCGTACCAGACTAGAATTACCCTTTGATTCACTAACAATAAAAAAAAAAAAAAATTGGGGACTCAGATGTCAGTAATCACTATATACCAGTTTAATTCACTTTGGCTGAACAGAACTAGGAAAGGTGAAGAGCAGCAATCACAGAGGATGACTTTTAATTCACTCCTGCTCAGTGAGAGAAGGAGAGTGAAGGGCAGCATTCATTTGAAATTACTTTTAATTTACCTCGATCAAACAAATTGACGGAGTAGAGGGAACTAGTCGGGCAAAGGCTAGGTTTACACAGTGCCTACTGAAAAGATTGCATTTGGGGCAAGTTTTGAAGCATCAAAGGGGTTTTGAGGGGATTTGAAAAAAAAAATGAGGAAAAAATGTAGGTAAAACAGCTAGATACACTCGTAGGCACTTGTGTTTTCTCTGCAAACAGCGTAATTCGAATGGACTGTAAAAGGGCTTTAGCGTTTTACCCCTGGTAAACCTCTTCTGGCTTTGCTCAACCTGAGAGTATCTTTCGACTGGGTTTATGAAGTGAACCCATTTTCTCCTTATATACTTTTTATGTTATGGCGTTTGCACTGAGCCTAAGTTTCTTCTTTTTCTGGTTTTCATCTTTTATCATTATTATTGTTGTCATGGTTGTTATTATCTTTTTCTCTTTTTATGGTGTAAGAATGAGGATAATGCTGCGAGGAAGATTTAACATGTAAACCATATATCATTAAAGGACCTGCCCGTCACTGACAGCACATGCAAATAGACTTGGTTCAGCAAAGTTCTGTCGGTCAAATGCAGTTGTTAATAAGGAATAACAGATTTTCGTAGCCATGCATGTTTTGGTGTTATACAGGTTAATAACTCATACCCAGGTGCATCAATTCTTTTATCGTAATAATGATTATCAACGTTATCATAATTATCGTCTTCATTGTCATTTCCATCAAATTCCTAAAAAGAAAGAAACGAAAGATTTCTTATAACTGCATGCGAGACTGATCACAGCAGCTGGTCTCATACCAACTTGGTGATGAAAGTTTCTCTTCGGTTATATACAGGACAGAAATGAGGAAGAAATTATCGGATTATATTTTTTCTTCCCTCGGGGTAAAAAAAAAAAAAAAAGCAGCGAGTGTCAATGGACCAGTTTGTAGAAGGTATTTTTTGAAGGCTGCCAAAGCCGTCAGACCTTGGAGATTCTTTGCGCATTCGTGAAGCAAGAAAACAGTTTTAGAAGTAACGTTTAACTCTTTTTAAGGTATTTATTTTTATTTCGCAGCCGCAGAACAAACGAGAGTTTTATAGATCTCATAAGCCGTGGAATACTATCGCTTCCTTTGTCCCTCTTAGGTACCGTAACCTCTGTTTTTTCCAAGCGAAACTTTTGCTTCCTTCGACCACACACACCAATACTTTTCTCAGTATTTTCCTGCAAGACGTCTCTCTCTCTCTCTCTCTCTCATCTCACTCTCTCTCTCTCTCTCTCTCTCTCTCTCTCTCTCTCTCGTACATACACATAAAACATTTATATATATATATATATATATATATATATATATATATATATATATATATATATATATGTATATATATATGTATGTATATATATATATATATATATATATATATATATATACATACATTGTGTATATACCTTGTCCTGTAGTTTTCAGCCGCCCCACTAGTGAGTTTTCAAAATCCATCCTGGACAGGAAAAGCAGTATATATGTTTTTTCTGAAAAAATTGTTTTGTCTCTGTTGTGCATAGCAGTAAATAAGGTAACTTTCTGTTGCGTACAAAAAGAGCAAAGAGCGTATATATACAGTATATATATATATATATATATATATATATATATATATATATATATATATATATATATATATATATATACATACATACATATGATGTCATGATATTCATTTTCATCGGCGCTGACGTCGTCAAGTAACATGGGCGAAAAGCATATTGTGTCAGCCTCAACTTTTCCGCTATATTCAGCCAGTTAACTAATGTCTTTATTTGACTCTAAGTTCGAAATAAAAATGATTAATGGGGATAAGGAAAAAGTAAGTTGTACATAAGGGGCAATTAATGGGTTGGTTGGTTGGTGTAAATCAGGGTCCTGGTGTAAAGTTAAGTATATCTTAGTTTAACCAGACTACTGAGCTGATTAACAGCTCTCCTAGGGCTGGCCCGAAGGGTTAGATTTATTTTACGTAGCTAAGAACCAACTGGTTACTTAGCAACGGGACCTACGGCTTATTGTGGAATCCGAACCACATTATGACGAGAAATTAATTTCTATCACTAGAAATAAATTCCTCTAATTCTTCACTGGCCGCTCGGAGAGTCGCTGGTGTAAATGTAAACTGCTGCACGGGCCCTTGCCTAAAGGTTGGCCATAAGTGTGGTGAACTGTCGAAGATTTAGACCTCAGAACTCTCCCCAGCTAACAGAGGCGAATCAAGGCAACACAAAGTAATTAGAATTTCACCGTCTGTTGATGGAGAACGAAGTTGCCTTTGCTGTAAATCTTAATAGACTCATCAAATTGTTTCCTAATGACATTTTTGATATCTGCATCATTTTTGTATATTTTCGAGATATGACAAAGCATAGATATAATGGTTTGCGAAAATAACAAAAAACCAGCTCATCCCTCGATAACATTTTTTTTTGTGCTTAATCCTTTCTGTCTCTCCCTAACCTCTCTTGTTCCCATGTCCCTGCTCCCTCCATCTTTGAAGAGAAAGGTCTCTTACGTAATGGGGAATGAGTATTCCACCAAGCCCTCAGAAACAACCGAATAGAATCATTGTAAAACGCGTCGTTGAACATGACCCAATTCATCTTGGCTTTTCAGAAAGGCAGGTCATGCAAGGTCCAAATGCATCGATCATTATTCGCATTGAAATCTTAAAGCTGAGGGAACCAATAGCCACATTCTTTTTTTTTCCAGTCTTTCGTCATGACTTATTCAAAGGATTTGCTTCATTTTCGGGGAGGCGGTCGAGCTCTTTTCTTCATTTTTCATTTCAAATGTTACCTTTGTTTCTGCCGTTGTCAAATGGGTTATTCACATATGCTTGAAAGGAGTACTATGGTCCATTTTGCAGAATTGTTTTAGGCAATCGACTGAAACTAATATTGTTTCTATAGATTCGAACAAAAACAAAATCTCTCTCTCTCTCTCTCTCTCTCTCTCTCTCTCTCTCTCTCTCTCTGTCCTTGGTCAACATGCATACATATATACAAATAAAGTGAGTTCGATATTCTCGGGTTTTTTTTGGCTCAGTTGTTAAAAGTTTAAAATGCGAATGTGCATAAAACAGTGCATGCAGTAGCAAGCTTAAGCTAGTGCATATTAAGCGTAATTGTATACTCGGAGGTTGCATTACAGACGCGTACAATTTGAAACAGGAGGGTGAAAATATTAACAGTTATTTTACATTCACACATTATATTTTCTATTTCCATTTCTGGTCGATGATTTTATGGCTAGGCACCTGAGGAGTGGAAGTTTCCGGCCGCGTTGTTGTTTTATGATTATCCATAAGGATTCATGAGGAAATGTTTTCTCATAAGGGCTTTCCAAAAGCTAGTGGGAGTTTATATAAATCAAATAATGTTAGAGACCAGTAATTTAACCATAAATATGAATACAGAAACATAATGCGTTCGGGAATTTATTGTAAATTTTCTTAAATCTGTAGCCAGTAAAGAACTTTGGTGGACTAACTTAATTTCTTTTCACAAACACAAGAAGAATAATTACATACACTTACATGCAGTAAAGCAAGGAAATGAAACCACGATACTTATACTCTTTGTTGAGTTACTATATTCATAACATGTATGCTTCTTCCGTAAATGCTAAGTAATGTCCTTTTGAAGTATCACAACTGCAAAAGAAAGGTTCTCTCTCCAGTACTAATTGCATAAGGTGAGTTACTTCCGTTTAAGATTTACTTTTGGTCAAATTACTAACTGGTTTCATTTATTAAAAATAACCGTATGTTTTAGCAGTTAACAGCAGGAATTAATTAATACTAAGATTCTAACAATAGCAACGATAAAAATATCATTTATAGTCCAGCTGACATCCTCAGTTCTTTTTCAATTTTATTTTGAGTGTCTCCGTCGTGATTATTATTATTATTATTATTATTATTATTATTATTATTATTATTATTATTATTATTATTATTAACTGCATTTATTGCATTGCAGAATGTACGTAAATAATGACTCTTCGTCAAAACTTTCTTGGTTTGTTGTGAAATTCACACACACACACACATACTTGGAGTGGTGGAGGCAGAAGAGTACATCCCTCCTTTTTTCAGCATCTCACACACACACACACATATATATGTATGTATGTATATACATAAATATACATACATACAAATATATGTCAGGAGCTAAAACACATCATATGCATATGAGTACGGGCCTCAGACGCAAAAACTGTTCAGCACACGGTTTGTTTTTACCTGATGCCCAAACCAGACTCACAGAAAAAGAGAAATAAATAAATAAATAAATAAAAAAAAGTCAAATAATCTAAACGCAAGGGGAGGATGGCATTTAATAGCAACTGGTACTCACGTTAATCTTGCAGATAGCCGTATCTTCCTTATCATCGTGTCTGTTGACTTAATTCTCTAAAGAGTCCATATACATTAATCCTTGGGAGAGTGACATTTAAAATCTCCGAGGTGTGTTGACATGCCTTGCATCCCAGGACACTGTTGACGTAACTCGAATACTTCAACTGCGCTCAAGACTAAAAAGGATTCTTCAAGAGTGTTTATGTAAGGTTTTTTTATTTTTTTTTTCGTCTTCTTCTTTCTCGAACTCTTCTCTTCTGCTTTTTTCTTTCGTTGGAACTTCTTTGGCTTCCTGCCTTTTTACTGTTACTGATCTTGTTTTTTTTTTTATATGTCATTTAGGTTGTTGGCGGAAGGTTTATTTTTATGTGTGTACTTATGTATAAATGCATTTATAAGCACACTTTGTTTCTCAAATCCTCTCCACTTGACCAGAGAAACTCGGCATTGCCAGTCTCTTCATTCCTCTCGTTTCTAAGGTTTCTACAGTTTATTTCATAGAGAAAGTTGCTCAAGAACTCATCCATTCTTAATTTAATACACATCGATTGCATAACTTCATGGTTCCAACTGCTTTTCAAGCTTTGCCTGCTGTAAAGTACGCTTATCACATTCATTATGTCTTCCAGTTACGAGTACAAACACAATCCACTACTTCCATTTCTTAGTTATTCATGCTAATCCATACCTACAGTCACTTCATGGCAATCAGAATATTTCCATCCTCTGTCTTTAAAAACAATAAAAGGAACATACAAAATCTACCGCTAATATACGTATTATTGGCTAATTGCCATGGGCTGTCAGTATATCACCTGCAAACTCTTTGTCACTTCATCTTCCTTTCAATACCTCTTTTACCCGTCTTTGCCTTAATGAATCTATAAATACATCCACAGGCGCATACGCCGTCCTTCATTGGGCCAACACTGACGCTAGAGCTATTCGTGATTCATTATTGCTGTTGGTTATTTTATCGTAAAAAATCAGAGACTCTCAGGGGATTATCCTCTAGTCTTTTACAATATGGATTCACTACCTACGCTCTACATTTCTACAGATGCACTTGTAATACCATGCGTGGGAAAATGTAACAGGAGTCTGGATCGATACGGGCGCGTGTATATATATATACATACATACATATATACATTTATATATACATACATATATATACATATATATGTGTTTATATATTATACATATACATATATATACATACAGATAAGTATTCACCATATCCATTTTTTTATTTTATTTTGGAAGGGTGGTATATATGGACTGGTGAGTAGTATGCCGGGCGCCAACCACGTACATAGCATTTATGAGCTATGCGCTGTGGCACTTAGCTACAACACCCAGTGCTCCATCCTTTGTAGTGAAAATCTATGGGAACTGAGCTGGATTTGAACTCAAGACATTATATATATATATATATATATATATATATATATATATATATATATATATATATATATATATATATAGGACCTCATTTAAACTGGATGGTATCTAGCGGGAGATATTTATTCAGAAGTTACAGGCTTTCCAGGTCTAACTGTCCTCATCGTCTGGTAGCCGTTTAAATAGGTCCTATTATTAATTGTTTGATGCACAAAACACAGTAAGTGATAAGTTTAATATAAATATATATAATATATATATATATATATATATATATATATATATATATATATATATATGTATATACATACATACATACATACATACATTTATACATACATACATATACATATATGTAGCGGTATAAATATACATATTTTCTTCCCCTAGACGTTATTATTCTCCGTTTCCACATCATGTATTTTGGGATGTATCTAACCCCGTGTTTCCAACCTAGCTATTAACTGCCAAGGTCGACGAACCACCTGGCAACTAATTGACGGCGTAGGTTAACAGATGTACGATGGATTTTCCTAAAAACAGCCATTTATAGGCCCCCCCCTCTTAGAATCGAACTCCAGACTTTCGGTAAAGCTGGTACCACTGGTCTTAAGCCACATTTCCCACTTAATATCAAATTCACTTCGTCTTGGGAATAACTTGCACCCAAAGGGAATATTATAAATGCATCTGCCTTGGCCCGGTTTCGAGCCCATGTTTGATATTCAGATAGATATATTCATTCACTCATCAAAAGATGGCCCACTGTAAGTACAAAACCTGAATTCGACAGGAATGTGTGCTGCAGGGTCGAAGTCAACTGATATCTATCTCTCTTGATGGTTGAATGGACAAGTCACTGCTTTCCTCTGCATCAAACCCAAGAGGCATGGATTTGAATCCCATTCGAGCGTAAATCATCCCCGAGGTTGAAGAAATTCATTATTAAGGCTATTTGGAGCTTAGTATTTGAAAGAATATAAAATAACTTGTGGATTAGCAATAAAATATCAATCTATTTATCTATCTGTCTGTTTATATATATGTGTGTATGTATGTATGTATGTATGTATGTATAAATGAAGATGACTTTGTTATCCTTCTTTCTTACACTAGGAATATCCTAAGAAAGCAGAACCTCATGAATTGCAAGATAAGAAGCGAGAATAGATTCTTGAGAATACATTTATACAAAGTGATGCAAATTGACAAACAGAGCATCAAATCTGGGAGTATTGCAACCTTTTGTTGCCACTGAGATTGCAATCTCATTTTGTCCCTTCCATCCTTGCATAAACTCTCTCTCTCTCTCTCTCTCTCTCTCTCTCTCTCTCTCTCTCTCTCTCTCTCTCTCTCTCTCTCTCTTTCGTCTTATCAAGTTACTCAGTTAAGGCACAGTCATTGGATATATGTAAGAATTTTCCTGCTTTTAATTCCAAAGCGTTCTAAGTTTTGACTATGAAGAATTTTATGCATATATATATATATATATATATATATATATATATATATATATATATATATATATATATATATGTACATACATACATACATACATACATACATACACGCGTGCATATGTGTATATATATATATATATAAAGGACGGATAAAATATGCTTAGTGTGTTATACCACTCATCTTCAGATATTGTCGGAATTCCTTTACAAGAATTTCCTCATAGAATTCGGCCGACGCTCCTAAAACTAAGGATGATTCGAATGGATTCCTTAAAGTCAGCTGACCCACTTCCACATGGCGAAACCGTTCGAGACGAGTTAATAAGTGAATTTTGCTTGCATGAAAGAGATCCTGGCATGTCCTATATTCAAATTAGAATGCAAACATAAATGCAAATTGCCCGAGGCATGGGGCCAAACTTTTCGCTAGTTCCCCCCGCCCCCCCACCCACCCAAAGTCTCCGAGTTCTTCCAGAAAGTGTTAACCAACGTAAGGATCTTAAGATCGAAACTCCTGGTTATTTTACTTTGGTATTTATACCTTATGGGACTCTTAAAGAGTGGCTCTATGAGTCCCAGATAATCTAGAAGTAAACAATATTGAATACGCATTAATGTTTGCACACTGGTCCTTTGATGAGATTGAAACGCTTGTTTCGATGAAGTTAATTTGAACTGAGATACATGACCTTTGAAGAGGACTAATTTTGCCCTGATTGTCTCATAATTAACGAGGGACAGCTCATTAATTGTCAACTAGGTAAAACACATTTCATCCGTATGTCAGAAATCAAATGTATGTCGACTCTGAAATGAGGTCAATCTTAAATTGTATCGTACGTCAAAAAAATAAAAAAAGATGGGGTAATTTTTTTCCTCCACAGCTTAGCAACAGCAGTTTTCTTGTGTCCATGGAGTAACTATCAGCAGTAATGCAATAAAACTAATGATTTTTTATTGGCGGGGGGAAATTTTGGGTTGTATCTTACCTCGTGACCTCCACATGTGTCCTGTAATTTTACAGGTGAGTTTACTTCATATGACGGGGAAATATCTCTGTTGGTTGAAGGGAGTGCCTCGGCAGTGTATGAAAGGTTTCAGAATTATAGGAGGTAAGAAGTAATGTAAGTGATTGGATTGCACAGGGAAGTTATGTTTATTTTAGACAATCGGTAGAAACTAAGCGAGTTTATAAAAGTCTGTGATTATGTATTTGCAAAATGAGAAAGTAGACAGTGACGGTTAGCAAAGTAAATGTTAAAAAAATAAATGTTATTTATTATTACGAGGGAAGTGTTATAATAATAAAAGGATTTTACAATAATTGCCAGAGAAATTTTAGAATAGTAATTGGGAATTGCGATTATAACACTGCAATAATTTAGAATAATAACAGCAAAAGTTACAGAAAGTAGTCAAAGAGTTTTAAAATATTTGAGAACGAAGAGATGGTCATTTTAGGATGTTTTGTAAGGTAGACAGAGAAGCAGAATTATTTGGCTTAGTAAGCTTTTTCTGTACAGTATTCGTAAAGGAAAAAGGATAGAGTGAAGAGAAGGCTCATGAAGTAGATGAGGAAAGATGAACAAGGAGAGCTTTTTACATGTGGCTGTTGATCGACTCACAGAATTTTTTGTTGTTGAACAATGAATACATGCATTAACAAAGGATAAACATTATTACATAGTTAGTTTAGTTTATCTATGAAAGTAAAGTTTTCCCACAACCCTTCGCCTAAAAGAACTCTTGTAAGTAGAGTAATGATAGGCGTTTTTTACTTATGATATCCTACGCACAGGTGAGACTTTTTACTTGAACCTGCTGAAACAGGTTAATGTTATATGTCTGTGTGTATATGTGTATATATATATATATATATATATATATATATATATATATATATATATATATATATATATATATATATATATATATATATATATATGCACGTGTGTGTGGCTCAGGGGAAAATAACAGGTACAACATTCAATACCACTCACATAATTTTAACAGTTGATTCGTGGATGAGCCCACTATTGAGAGATATTCCACAGCATTGACCACTTGGCCCTCCTAAACAGACTGAAAAGAACATCAGTACCACGTTGAACTGGCTAAAGACACTAAGCCATCCCCTTCTATCTTTCACACACTCTTGCAATTCTTTTGCAGTGTCTCTTTTCTTGTATTTCACAGAGTGGCGGTCCTGAGTTCAAGCCTCGCTCAAGGCTTGATATATTTCACTAGCATACATGACCGTAACGTCCTTCAAAGCTAAGGACGGGTTTTTTATTCCTTCTTCCTACACTCTCATATAGTATAAAAGTTCTCAGTCGCCTTATGACCCCATGATTGAATTTAACCAACCTCACCAGTATATATATTGTATATATATATATATATATATATATATATATATATATATATATATATATATATATATATATATATATATATATATATATATATATATATACAGTAAATATATATATATATATATATATATATATATATATATATATATATATATATATATATATATATATATATATATATATATATATATATATATATATATATATATATATATATATATATATTGTTGAACACCAAGCATGAAACGATAAGCTAAATGGTAGAATCCTATATATGTTCTTGAAGTGTTTAAACACTTGTTCACCCACATTTAAATTCACAGAGAGAGGCAACACAATATTCGGTGACTCTGAACTGAACATTATGCAAAAAGGGTTAAGGTAAGAAGACCCGGCCCTTGTAGGAAAGGCGTGTCAGATAACAAAATACAAGAAATTTGGGCAAAATAACGCCTTTCACATGACAACGTGTTTTCATTGTAATACATTTAGGCAAGGCACGAAAATTCTGTTATATTCCTGAAAATTATGTGAATACTTCCTTAGGCTATTTTTCCACATATGAGACCTGATCGCATTCATGTGTGAGGAGACTAAAGGGAGATAAGAGGCGTTGTTTATTTAAAGGATCAGCGCAAAGGAGAGGAAGGACCTAGAGAGCTGCTTGATCTTCATTTGATTAATCTTGACCACAACGCAGACAAGAGTGTGCACTTACCATCCAGCATCTCACCGGGAACCAACACTAATTACTGCAGTCAACCCCCTCTGCAACCAGAACTCTGATGCGACATTTACTGAGAAACCACAACCACCACCATCACCACCACCACCACCACCGCGCCTAACCTGTTTTGCTTCGGTTATGTCCTGATCATCATGTTAACCGGGGTCATCCTCTCGACGTGGGTGGGTGGGTGGGAGACTGTGAAGGAGGTCCTCCCCGGAAGGAACTCACTATTATTAGGAGTCTAAAAATAACTTTAACGCGTTGTCTGTAAATTGTAAATTGTATCGTTTGTCCCTTCGTTTAAGTGGTCCCTATAGTATTCTACATTTAAATTATACACGTATGTATGCGTGTACATAATAGCACCTGCTATTTTATTTACTCATTTACTTTTGTGTATATCTATCTATCTATCTATCCATCTATCTGTCTACATATATATATATATATATATATATATATATATATATATATATATATATATATATATATATATATATATATATATGTGTGTGTGTGTGTGTGTGTGTGTGTGTCTTTATGTTTATCGTATTGTACTGTATGTATATATGGTAAGATTATCTTATAAAGCATAGATGATTAAGTATATATACGTTTTTAGAATATTGTCTCATTTATATTAATATATATATATATATATATATATATATATATATATATATATATATATATATATATATATATATATGTTCGTGTATATGTAATGATAATCAGTTTTACTACTAGAAATAATTTAAATACTTATTCAAAGTATGTCGTGCTTAACATTACATTGTCAGTAAATGTTTTTGGACCTAAAGTCATGCGCAAATTTTCCTTTCATTTATATAAAAACCATACAGTCTTTAAACATATATATATATATATGTATATATATATATATATATATATTATATATATATATATATATATATATATATATATATATATATATATATATATATATATATATGCATAGAGAGAGAGAGAGAGTCATAGGTGTTGGTTCGTTGAAAATAACTGGTTGTTTTCGGTACATTTCAATGGATTTTTCTTTTTGCGATTATAAAGGCACTCCCTCTCAAAACATTTATGATCCCAGAGGCGTATTTACTGAAAGAAAAGATTTTTGGGCCCGTTGGGCCTGTGTTAGTTAGTCTTTGACGTAGGTCGTGGCTCTTGATCCTTCCAGGTACCGTAACGTTGAATAATTTATTAAACAACAGTCTTAGACGAGAATAGACTTGGCAATTAAAGCTGCTCTTGCTAAACCTTTGGGATCTTGACAAGGCAGGCGTTGGAAAAGAAGGAAAGCTTGGGTTGAATTATTCGTAAAAAAAGCTAGCTTGAATAAGCTTGCCAGAGTGTGTACCACCTTTCCAACTTGGTGCACACACACACGTGTCAGAATAGCTGTATTCAACTTTTATCAAATTAACAACCAGCTTTTATCAGATTAATTGTAAGCTTTGGGGCAAAGCTAGCAACCAACTTCCGTTAAATTACTTGTAAGCTTTTGGGGCAAAGCTAGCGACCAACTTTTATCAAATTAATTGTAAGCGTGTGGGACAAGTAGGTAACAACGAACTTGCAAATTAATTGTAAGCTTTGGGGATGGGGCAAAGCTAACAACCAACTTCTATCAAATTAACTGTAAGCTTCGAACAGCTAACAACCAACTTCTTTCAAATTAATTTTAAAGACTTGTGACAGAACTAAGAACCAACTTCCATCAAATTAATTGTTAGCTTTGGGACAGAGATAACAAACAACTTCTTTCAAATTAATTGTAAGCTTTGGGACAAAGCTAACAACATTTGAAGAGAAGTTAAGAACTGGCAATAATACTGTATTAAGGCAACGCCAGAATAATTACACTCATTCAAGTTTGATCATGATAAATTCAGCAATATATTAGACCACATAGTTAACTTTGCTAGTTAACCATAGGCAAGCAAAGTATGTACAACCTTGTCCGAGGAGATGATGATACGATCAATATCAGGGTAGCTGTCGCCCTGCAATAACAGTGACAGTTATATCAGACTAATTATAATATTCTCAGAATAGTTACCCTCCCAATCGACTTATGTGTCACTTGTTGAAGTCCATTTCTGGTTAGTTGCAACCCTGTTCAGGATAAATAGCTGCACCTTTATTTTATAAGTTAAAAGTCCCTTTTTTCACAGTAATTATTCCTTCTTCCTTCAGGTCAGTCACAATCTTAACTTACTGTTCGCAGTTGAATGTTCATAATCCTGCAAGAGCATATATAAGCCTGTCACAGAAGGCACAGCCTTGTCAGAGCAACATACACAGAACGTCAACATAATACTTTAATGTAGTTAGAAGGTTTTGTTATTGGCAGTCTGCCTGATGTCAAACAAGAATCCAAAGGTCTTCATCAAACCTTAATTAATTTTGGTTCGATTGAGGAAATCCCTTTTCCCCTTACGACCGTAATCAATAAAGCTGATTTGTCAATGTTTATTAATTAAGGACCCTGATTAATTAAGGGAGAACTGGAAGAAAACAGCCCTGTCGGAGAGTATTGTCGTCTCTAAAATTAGTTAGACCGAAATAAGGCAGTTCCTCAGATGGAAAGCACGTGGAAACTCTCAATAATTGTATTTGCATGATCAAAGTGTTTGCGTTTGCTGCTAATGTTAGGAGTTGTATTCACGTATCGTTTTGCAATTTGTCTCTGCGATAATGTTTGCAGTGCATGACGTCTGTCGTCAGCAGGCAGTTTACAAGTGATGTCTTTGTTTGTCGACATATTATGAAGATTAAATGTAAGACAATTGTTGTTCTTACTACCATGCTGAACATTATGTAATTATGATTTTTCGTTTACTTTTCAGGTGAGTGTGCATCTTAGAAAGCGATTCAGCTCGGTTGAGAAAGCTAAGTGATTTAATTGTATAATGATGTAATTAGATGATACCTGAATTTCACATTTTTGTGATAGCGTGCTAATTCTGTTTTATGTACATGTACAGTACATTCAATAAGTGTAAAGTCAAAACACACAAATATATATATATATATATATATATATATATATATATATATATATATATATATATATATATATACATACACACACACACACACACACATATATATATATATATATATATATATATATATATATATATATATATATATATATATGTGTGTGTGTGTGTGTGTGTAATGTTAATGTGAAACCCACTTTTACATTACGACTTTGCAGCGAACGTAAAACGCCTACATGATGTAAACTAATGCATCATATCCGAAACATGGTTATCCCATTAGAAATGTGCGAAATACTTGTACTGCACCTCTACCTCAGATCAGCCTCTGCATATATATGAGGTATTGAATAATTTACATTTTTTCATAAAAAAACCCACTTTGTAGTTAAGTGTACTTATCAACAAGTGATATAGAAGTGTACTTATAAACAAGTTGATATAGAAGTGTACTTATAAACAAGCTGATATAGAACTGAATCGTATTTTAGCTAGGTGTCATCAATATTACTGCACTCGCCATTTTTACAATGTACGATAGATAGCGGTGTAAAAATTTATCTCGCCATTCGTGTGTATGCGAATATAGAGATTTGAATATGAAATTGAGATTGAAATATAATGTTGATGCACGGGGGTCAATCTATGGTTGGAGACACCGTCAGCGGACTGACTGTCTTTTTATTTATTTTTGTATTTGTATATATAATAATTTTTAAAAGTGAAGTGTTTGAATGAAATACGTAGCCTACATCGAGTGTGAGGCCAGTGCTTTTTCGATTTAATCACGTCTTATCCGTGAAAGCTGTTCATTTAATCGTAGGACTATCTTGGTCGGCTTGCGTCCTAATAGTTGTAGGAAATATTATGTTATAAGTTTTATGTAGCCATGGCTTCTGAATGATTGTGAATTTCGAAGCATTATTTATAAACGCTAGATGTTTGTAGACTAGCACCTTTTTGCTATCATGTTCACCTACTTATTTCAAGTATGTTGGTACTTGAGATCTTACTGATTGCCGTTTCACACTAATTGATTACAGTTTCACCGTCATGATTGCAGTACTGAATGGTTTCAGCTAGTCATCTTTTAACTATCATTTTCACTGTAAACGTAAACGGAATTAACCCATTGCAAGCTTGCGAGAGGAGGTTTATGCAGAGCTGCTGCATTGGAAATTTTTTATCTAATTGTGATGCCTTCCCGTAGGGGGGTAGCACCGTCAGTGCACCTCATGCGGTTCTTTGCAGCGTGCCTTCGGCCCCTAGCTGCAACCCTTTTCGTTCCTTTTACTGTACCTCCTTTCATACTATGTTTCTTCCATCTTTTACTTCCCCCCTCTCTCCTAACAATTGATTCTGTGTTGCAACTGGGGTTTTTCTCCTATTACCTTTCGGGCCTTTTACTGTCAGTTTCCGTTTCAGCGCCGAATGACCTCATAGGTCCCAGTGTTTGGCTT
>NC_089748.1:53701097-53743597 GCF_040412425.1 Macrobrachium rosenbergii
AAAGCGACACCGGTCAAACTTTGCAGCCTGAGTCGTTATCAAGGTGATTGTGAGAAAGGAGAAGAATCTTGGGTTTTTTAGTCCTCGAGACCTTTTTTTTTTTATTTATCTTACCCTCATTCTTTTCGTCTCAGTTTCTAAGGCTGACAGTTGCCGTAACCAAGACCAGGAAATGAAGAGAGAGAGAGAGAGAGAGAGAGAGAGAGAGAGAGAGAGAGAGATAATATACCTTTTTTATGAAAAGAGATGCCATTTCTCTTTATATTTAGTTCATTGTTCTTCCGTTTAAACATGCATTTTGAAATGTATGGGAAATTTAAAGGACAAACTTTAACAAGGAAACACGAAAATAATTTTGCTGTTCTTCGGAACAATTAAAATTGTACTTTACCATGACGAAACTGGTTAGTTAACTGACTGTTTGTTTTCTTTTTTTTACTAGACCAATTCATTGTTCATTGACCTACACCGGAGAGGAAAAGTCAACAGAACTTCTCCATCAGCAAGCGATTAAGTAATATATCTTATATTTTGCGATTACAGAAGGATAAGTTCATTGTAAATCTCTCAGCCAGTAAAGATATTCGTATAATGCAGTGCTAGAAGAGGAATAAGAAGAGTACGATAAACAGAATACACCTCTTCATTCTCATTTCCTTCCTGCACTCTCGAGTCTCAACACTGAAGCACTGACCTTCGCTCCAGTCTTGAAGAGCAAGCAACATCGAGTGTAAACCCAATGGCAAATATTTCTCGAGGCTCATTATGGCCTCGCACCACACACTCCAAGTTGCCTCCTCTCGTTTGGGAGCGAAGCCTTCTTGCAAGCTCGCTGGATGCAACGTTGCGAGAGAGAGAGAGAGAGAGAGAGAGAGAGAGAGAGAGAGAGAGAGAGAGAGAGAGGAATGAGGGAGGAGGGAGGGGGGGTTGGTTAATTTCAAGAACGCCTTCCAAAGTGAGTGCATTGTGTGCTGATCTGTTTGCCAACACTGGATTTTTCAGTCGGGTCATAAGGTCGATTATGCATAAGGAGCAGGATTAAAGAAAATGGGCAAACATGCAACGAAGTCTTATTTGTTTTTGCCTCGAGGAAATATTTCAGTCTGAGAAAAGTAGAATTAAGTGTCCGCTGTTTCTAACATTTGTACTTGTGGTTTGCTCTGCCCTTGTTTATGGCGATTGGATATTATGGTTTTCAGTTTGCAATTTCTTTTTGCGATGATCAAAGAATAGAAAATACACATCCTTTTACGTATGAAGTAGTTAAAAGTAAAATTTCCAGAGATAATTATACACGTCATTACGGATGAAAACTTGGAACATACATACCGCAAACGTTAAACGATTCGCAGATATGTAACTGAACTATTGGATTAGTTAATATGTAACATTGCTTGAAGTTCTTAAGATAATCACATTTATTTTTGTGCAACTGCATCAACAAAATAATTTGTAGATCTTTAAGAAAAAAAGGAAGGCATTTGGTTTTTCAAACGACGAATGTAGTACCACAATAAAAATTGGTGGGAATATAGTTGCACTTAAGACTTGTCGAAATGTTATAAAAAAAACAAAGTCACACAATTTAGGAGAAAGATAGAGAGAAATTTGTCAAAATCTCCCTTACGATATCTATTTTAACACAACTGACAAACTACTACTCACTCGGTTAACTCCTCACTACTTTCTCAAGCGTTCTCGAAGACTGAAAATAAGAGCACCACTCTAATCCCTTGCGTTAGGAACCTGTTCATTCACTGCTAATTTAGTTAATTTTATTTAAACTTTCTTTATTCTTGTTTCTTAAATCTGCTACTTCAGTTATTTCGATACTTATCTGGTAGTTCTCTTATCTCAATATTATTTATCTGGTACTTCTATTACCTCAATATTTATCTGTCATCTCAATATTTATCTGGTACTTCTATTAACTCAATATTTATCTGTTATTTCAATATTTATCTGGTACTTCTATTACCTCAATATTATTAAAATAGAATGACTGTGTTGGTAACTCCATTTCGTATTTCTCCTGGTCTGACACGATGCTGTTCTTTTTATGGAAGCTCACACTTAAACGTGAACCCTACGAGAAGAAATGTTGCAAGTCCCTGGGTTGAGGCGTTTGTAGATAACCGGTCTCTTGTAGTTAACGTAAAATAAAGCTACGGAGACGAGAAGGCATTTGCCATGAGTGTCACCCAGTTTTCATCCATTATTTTTATTTCCACTTGCAAAATCCGACCACCATTCTTTTACCCAGTAAAAGGAGCGGTGGGCAAAGGTAAACTGGGAACGATTATATGGCTGGTGATTTGGCCGTTGTTTCCTTGCCGGTATGATAGTGTTGTCTAAACCTGAGTGAGTTAGTTATGCAAGAGAGAGATAGAAAAAAAAGGTATAAATTAACCAAGGAAGAATTGAACTAAGAAAAAAATATAAATAAACAAAAGAAGAATTAAACTAAAATGTAGTTAACAGTGTTCCCTCTATGTAAAAAAAAAAAATTGACTGTGGACTATGATATATGTTCATAATTTAATCTCTTTATATTACTCTCCGATCTCAGCATAACGGAAGGTATGGTAAGATACCAGAACTGAGAACTTTCCGTGTTTTGGCAGTCTTAGGTCACTGTAACAAACAAAAATTTTTAGATCGAACCAGCAGTAGGTTGTACTTAATCATCGTTGCCAGAAAAGCTGTTACAACCTCTTTGTCGTAATAATTCATGTATAGCTGAAATGCTTAGGTATTCTCTCAGTCTTTCTTTTCCAAATACATACATACATATATATATATATATATATATATATATATATATATATATATATATATATATATATATATTATATATATATATATCCATATGTATACATATATATAATATAATATATTTATACATACATATACATACATACACGTAAGGAAAGAAGGATAGGTGAGATATCAAGGATTGTTACAATACACACACACACATACACATATTTGTGTATGTATGTGCGTGTGTATGTATGTATATATATTTATATATACAAATATGTGTGTATATATACTGTATATATATATATATATATATATATATATATATATATATATATATATATATATATATATATATATATATATATATATATATATATATATATATATACACGTTTAATCTATGTATATGTTTAGCGTAACAGTACATTATGAAATTACTGGTGAATTTGATTGATATATTTACCATTTATATTTGGTTATCGTTGCTCCTGAACAAATAAACCAATGAATACCGAGGAAATGAATGATATAATATTATCAAAGAGAGCAAATATAAAAACATGCATATCCTGCAAGTCATGTGATTATCAGCCACCACAGGCTGAATTTTTTTTTCCTTCCTCATGCAGGTGACTCAGCAAATGTCCCCTCCGCGGCGAGGCTGTGGACAAAATAAAGGGAAAGGCAACAGGAGGTGAATACAGTCACCGGGAATGCAATATAGCACTGGTGCTGCTGCTACTGGCCTGGCTATCAGGCTGCGAATCAGCGGACTTTACGCCGCCAACGTCGATGCAAATGGCCAAAGTACAGACATTCCTGGCGGGAGGATCAGCGGAGATAATAGGGCTTGTAAATACAGTTGCAAATAAACGCATTTAGATCAAGCGATAGCGCCATAAAGATACGCCCAGGCGGCGACAACATCGGTGGTGATTGGGGCACGCCGATGTCGATGCATTTTCCTTATCAGATATTCGACAGCAGGAGGAGAAGCAGAAGAAGACTCGGTGGAAACTTGGCCAAGAGCAAACGGAAGGCAGAGAAGAAACCAACCATTAGGAAGAATAAAACGAAAACATACGAACCAAGAAACGAAGCTAATAAACAAAGGTAGGAGGAGGAAACTCGAGATTAACTCAGATAAAGGTAATGTGAAGACCTGCACTCAAGCAGCTAAGTACCTGAAGCAGGCAAGAACTCAGGTGTGGCGTCATAGTCCTCCCGCTTGGCGTGATGTACCACATTCCTGTAGTTGCAGGTCATAGTCGCTGTGCGTGGAGCTGCTGGGGAGGAGTCGGGGGAGGGGGATAAGGGAGCTCGAACAGCGGCTCAGACCACACCTAAACAACAACAAAAAATAAACAAAAATAATGACAAATAAAAGCGAAAAAAATCTTAAACAAGATTTTCAGTAATCGTCTTGCTTACCGAGATAATAGATGTGGCTAGCTTCTAGTCTGGTGCGCTTTGATTTATGCCTTTGTCTGAAGAAAATTGAGGGTGCGTTGTTTAATTCACGGGAAAATGCTGAGCCCTGTCGTAGACAGCACGTTCTGTTGCTCCAATAGGCAGGCGAGTGTCTATGGTGAGTAAAATCCTGTGGCATGTTTTTTTTTTTTTTTTTTTTTTTTTTTTCAAAAAACAGGTAATTCTTGTACATGAAGGTTGTACGAGGGCTGGGTAAATTGTTACCCTCGTTTCCACAGACCGGCAAGACAAATGAAAATATTCTGTTTCTTTCTTTCTTTGATAACGAAATACATTTTCTATCAGGCTCCAACTTAAATTCAGTCTGATAAAAAGATAAAAGGAAGAAAGAAATCGAGTCTTTCCTGCATTTCTGAAATGGCAAAGGGCTCGCTTTTTTTGCATAAAAGATTAAACACACATGACCAGGATGTCATTAGCATTAACAATCCGGATTTCTCCTAATTCGTACTCAGGTGTGGAGCTTATAAAAGGAATTCGAGTAATTCCTCTCTGCTATTTTGTTCTTTTTTTTACAACTCATAATTACTTCTGGAAATTGTTTGAAATTTTTCATGATCTACTGGTATACATATTAAATTGTTTCCTGTTCTCTTTTTTGTCCTTTTTATGACGAAAGTTTTAAGTGTAAAATAATGGAAAATGGAGAGAGAGAGAGAGAGAGAGAGAGAGAGAGAGAGAGAGAGAGAGAGATTTCTGCACTGGTCTTGAATACCACTTTGCCTCGAAGTTATAATTAAGTTTGAAGGGCAATGCCATCTTCGGTAATTAAATTCTAAGTGAAGAATAGAAAACATTTTCTTCAATTTTTATCACTTTGTTGAGGGAAGGGAGTCTCTCTCTCTCTCTCTCTCTCTCTCCTCTCTCTCTCTCTCTCTCTCTCTCTTTACATTAGGTAAGACTTTCAGGTGTTGCCTGGATATCTCCTCATATTAAATTGTTACTCAAAGATATCTCGTTATTCAGTTTAATGACTATGTAATTTTCTCTCATAGTTGGTAATTAATATGATTTCATGTGAAATTATATTAACATAGCATGAAATTTGTAGTATTTAGAGATTAATGCGCCAAGAACAGCAAAGATATTTAGTAAGTCCTGCACAGTTTTTTTGAATGAAGTTGTAGCAAAATTTTCTCTAACATTAATTGACATTATACCAATGCAATTATATATCTAATTAAGAAAGATAATTTTGAGATATTCCCAAATGCTCTTGGTAAGTGAGTTTATGTCCAGAACTAACTGATTTCAAGAGGGGATAAAGTGGCTTCAAAACATTTGCATTTGGGGACCTCAGTGAAAAATAAGGACTCTTAAGTAATACCTCACAAACTGAGACTGGCCTGAAAATTATAGGGGGAAAAATCATTAATTTCCCAAAACTGCCTGTTATTGTAGCTGCAGGACATAGAAATCTCTTACTTAGGTCTGATGTGTGTGTGTGTGTGAATTAAAAACGTCTAAACTACAATATATATATGTGTGTGTGTGTGTGTGTGTGCGTGCGCGTGTGTGTGCCTTGAACTCTGGAGACCGATCTGTAACATTCTATTCATAAAAGTCCAAGTTTATCAAATGTGCACCATAAGGCGTAGTTTTCGATGTTGTATATATAATAGAGAGTGTATAGTATATATATATATATATATATATATATATATATATATATATATATATATATACGAGTATATATATATTATAATTTATATAGAGATATATATATATATATATATATATATATATATAGAGAGAGAGAGAGAGAGAGAAGTACTTCCAGTAATTGCTCTTTGGAATATAATCATATATATATACAAATATATATATATATATATATATATATATATATATATATATATATATATATATATATATATATATATATATAATTATGTTCCAAGGAGCAGTTAATGGAAGAGGCATTCTCTTTCTGCTTTTTTATCTCCCAGTCTGACCACCTTCCGAAATGTTTGTTGTGGTTAGATGTACTAGCCATGTAAGCTGTATTTATTTTTATGATTAGTGCAGCCAGTTTAGAGGCCCAGCAAATCTTGTATACTATCAACTTATCTGAGTTCACAATTAATTTGAGATTTTTTAAAACATTTTTTTGTGATACATCAGCTTTGTAGCGGCTTGATGAGCGGAGTGTGATGTTTCATGGGTCATTCTTTGCTGTTAAGGTATTTGGATGAGGGAAAGAGATACCACATTTTTCGTCCTCCATTAGTTAAAATACATTCCTTTATTGTATTCGTTTTGAGGCCTTTCTGTGCTTTGTTACCGAGAATGTTATCTAAATAAATACTTTTTAATGTTTTAGAACTTGGACGACTGTTGAAATATTCAGACGTCTACTGGTACACGTGAAGAATGCTAGTCCTGTAACTAAAATGTATACTGTGATCATATACAATGGAATGACGACTCCATTAAGGGATTGTCAATACTAGATCCCAAGGATGATACTAAATGTACATTAGTTTGCCAATTATCGTACAAAGGTGACCGGCAAAAAAGGAAAAACAAACCTTTAGCATTTATATCAAAGGCACCAAACAGGTTTTGTTCATATTCTACCTTTGATCATGGGAAATTTTTTTTTACCAAATATTTCGCGCTAATCAATATCAAACCCCTTTTGCGTTCTGTTTGCGTTCAACATCCTTTTCACAGCTGTGACAGAAATTTTAAAAATCCTTGAAATAATGTAAGCATCATATTAATTACTAGAAAAGTTCATCGTCCGTGGAAAATGTTGTATCAACAAATCAAAGCCAGATTGTTAGATAAACGGTTAGTGGTATCCAATTCATTGAGCGACTTTTAAAGCCGGTCGAAAATTGAATTTGATTAGAGTAAGTCACAGAAGAGTCATGGAAGAGACTCGATGATAAAATTTGGCCTCGACAGAACAATGAACGGACACGTCTCTTGGAGGGATGAGAGTAAATGGTTTCTTAACGCAGCGATCCCTCCTCGTTCGTAATCAAGTTATGAAACCGGTTTGCGGGGACGTTTATCAATGGTGGGTGGAGCGATGTTCATAAGCGTTGCGTTCTTGAGAAGGGACGTCATTTTCTGTTTATTACGTCAGTCAGATTCAGAAATTAGAATTTTCCAGAAGCGGTTAGTACGTCACATTTAGTTTTAGCATTAAGAATGTATACTGTATATATATATATATTTATATATATATATATATATATATATATATATATATATTTATATATATTATATATATGTATATATATATACATATATATATTATTTATATACATTATATATATTATTTATATGTATATATATATATGTATTATATATATATATATATATATATATATATATATATATATATATATATGTATATTGAGCCAGGACGTTACCAATTGACCCAAAAAGTCATGAAAAGAAGTTGGGGCCTAAATACTCCCTGTACTTGAGTTTTATCCTGGGCAGGCTGCCGCCTAACATACCAGCGAATTTTACTCAATTTCCCGACCTAGCATTGAGTCTGCGTTTACATATTTTTTTCAATGTAATATTAAGCTTTACAAAATAAAATTATTCATAAATGTAAAAAAAAAAGTCATCCTTGTTGTTCCTCCATAAACACACGTAAATAATAAGCTTGTAAATATAATTCATTGTTCCGTGAAAATAAAATCAAATGTTCCATTAAGAAAGAATTGAATGATTGAATTGATCCAAATAAGATATTTTTAAAAATCTCTTTAAAATTCACAATGATAATGAGGTCCAGGTCACCATTCATACTCATCTATATTGCTAGATTTACAGCATCCCGAACTAACGTCACAGATGCATTCCCGTGTAACACAATGCAATAATGAGAGGTATAACCGAAGATACTAAGTGTAACACTATCTCTCTAAATTGATATCTAACGAAGTAAATAATCATAAATGGTGCACTCGCTCAATTAAGGATATCGGTTTTGAATTCATGAATACAAAACCAATCCCTTAGAACTTTTTTTTTTTTTTAGATAGATCGACTTCTGTATCGTTACGAAACTGAGGTATGTAGTTTCTTGTAATAATGAGATGGCATTCAGACCTTGGTTTCACGTTCCAAGTTTAGATCGGAATGGATGCCAGGTTTTAGTGGAAAAATTGAAATGTTAGCTGGTTATTGGTGTATATGTTCATTATATGACATATATGTTCATATATATATATATATATATATATATACATATATATATATATATATATATATATATATATTATATATATATATATATATATATATATATATATATATATATATATATATATATATACACACAAACAGAAGCTTAACAAAATCTCACCAAAGTTTATAACACAAAGATATTAGTCTCTATCATGAATTTTAAAATTGACGTTACTGTGTTATTTGCTAAATAATCAACGACGGTATTTGTGGGCAATAATAGAGGTATGGCAGATGTCCAATTACACACACACACACACACACACACACATATATATATATATATATACATATATATATAATAAATATATACTATATATAAATAAATGTATATATATATATATATATATATATATATATATATATATATATATATATATATATATTATAATTACACTAAAACGTCCTTTTTTCGTTAATAGAAATTGACGGCACTAAAAAGGTTGTTGACGTAAACGATAAGGGCCCTAATTGAGGTGTAACCTGCAGGAGCAACCTTATTCCTAATTGTTTTATGCTAATACGCTAAGAAATTATTTCTGATAGTTTTTCAACAAGCGGTACAGTATATGAGATCCTGGTTGTGAAGTACGAATGGTTGTTATACTCTTTTAAAGAGTATGTTCTGATAGTTTTCATCTACGCCAATTGGGTACATGGAATATTCAGCTTCTTGTGTTCCAAAACGCAGATCCGCTAATTAAGAGTTGTGAGCATTCTAATAGGCAATCGGGTGGTGTGTATGTATATAGATATATAATTATATATAATATATATTATATGTATAAGTATATTATATCTACTTATATAAAGTAAAGTATATATATATGTATATATATATACATATGTATGTTTATATATATATAATATTATATATATACATACATATGTATGTTTATATATACGTACATTGGCAAAATAATATAGTTTGAAATAAAATCTGGTGGTTTGAGTTTTGTTTCATTTTTTCTGTATTCGTTAGTTTTATATTGCGCTTTTTATTTTCAACCAATGACAACTTATGCAATATATATATTTATATACATAAATATTTGTATATATAGATATATGTATATATATTATATATATATATACATAAATACTTATATATATATACATATGTATATACTGTATATATATATATATATTATATATATATATATATATATATATATATATATATATATACATACATACATACATATATATACTGCATAAGTGGTCATTATTAAAAATGAAAAATACAGTATAAAACTAACGAATATACAAGATGTAACCCTAAACTCAAAACCACATCAGATTTTATCTCAAACTATATTTTTTGTGACAATGACTGGGTCATGCCCTCAGATTAAAGCACAGGCATTCATTCAATTAAGTTAATAAGGACGAGAAATTACATGATAAAGGAGAAGCATGAAAAACAAAGGATGAAAAGGGAGGGAATACATTTTGCACACTTCAGAGTTATGAAGTATTTTATTTCCATAACCCTAATTAAATTTATAAACTGAACTGTAGTACAGTGGCAAAAATTATCGCATAATGTTTAGAATTGCCTGTTTCCCTAGAGCCATGTTCATATATCTTGGCCAGATCCTATTTTTTAGTTTTCTTGAATGAAAACTATTGAACTGGCTTTGCCCACCCGCACTTTTTTTCTGTCCTCCCTCAGAGCTTAAAAACTACTGAGGCTAGAGGGCTGCAAATTGATATGTTGATCATCCACCCTCCAATCTTCAAACATACCAAACTGCAGTCCTCTAGCCTAAGTGGTTTTTATTTGATTTAAGGTTAAACTTAGCCATAATCGTGCGTCTGGCAGCGATATAGGCCAGGCCACCACCGGGCCGTGGTTCAAGTTTCTTGGGCCGCGGCTCATACGGCATTATACCGAGACCACCGAAAGATAGATCTATTTTCGGTGTCATTGATTATTCGTTGTACAGAAAACTCGATTGCGCTGAAGAAACTTCGGTGCATTTTTTACTTTTTTATAGAATTCAGTAATAACAAAGAAAGACTAAATTTGATAAATTTTGGTGGCATTTAACCATTGATTTTAAACATTAAATCTACATTACTTTTTCCATGGTAATTGACCCAATGATTACTCATGGATAACGTATTGTAGTTGCTAGACTTGAAATGGGTTTCCAGTGATGCCACTTCGGCAAGTCATTATTATCATTATATTAGTTCCCTACCAACAAGGTCGGGGATAATTTTCCCTTCTTTGACCAACTTCCTTTCGTTAGTATGTCTGTCAAGCTTACTTTGTCATTACAATTCCTAATTGTCAAATGCTGTACAAAAGGAACAGCCCTGAATGACGTCGTAGGTCCCACTGCTTGGCCCTTGGGCCCAAATTCTATATTCTATTTCATTCTCTGTACAAAGAAAATCATCGTGCATAGAAGTGCATGATGTTCTGGCTGTCCTTCCATTATTTTGCTCTAACCTTTCCCTTTTTTCATGAGTGGTCTCTGCCAAAAGGTCAGTTATAGGTTCCAGTACCCTATAGTCGTCAGTACACAACTTTTGAACTACTGGCGGTGCAGAATTCAAATTTTGAATGCTTGCTCCCCAACGAAGCCTTTTCAAGGTCAGTGAATTTGTGACTTTCGCCCTGACCATCATACTTGAAATTATTCTATAAATTTCACTGCCGACTCTACAGCGTCTCTTTGGTAAAACCTCTTACTACACCAGATGACGTAAATAATGAATTATGTGTTGATAACTTTGTACACTCTTAAATAGTGCATTTGCTTTTTATTTTGTTCTTGCAAAGTATTTTTGTTGTTCTGCGTTTGCTGTAATCTATTTTTCTGTTTGGTCGTTGTAAAACGAATTACAACCACAACGGGAATGTGCGTGCAGAGCGTTATAATTGCTTCTGGGCCTGGGTGAATACATATTTGACGCCAAAAACGTACCAAACGTTGGGGATATTTTGACAACCAAGGAAATGTTGAAAGCAGCTGTTACCTTTTCTGAAAAATTTTAAAACGTACTTTTAGATATTTTAAACACTTAGGAATAATCCCGGTAAGGTAGGTCTTATGCCTGTTTCCCCTGGATTTGGTTATTTCTTTATCATTATATTCTAGATTAGCAGTTCTTAATGCCTTTAGTAACGTTGATGGATAAGTGACCTTCATTAATTCCTGGTTCAAAAATAATGTATCTTTTAGTGTTAAATAATGTTCGAATATTTATATATATATATTATACAACATATATATAGTTATATACATATATATATATATATATATATATATATATATATTATATATATATATATATATATATATTATATATAGAGTATTATATATATATTATATATATATATATATATATATATATATATATATATATATATATATATATATAAAAATCACTAAGATTTTCAAGGAATCATAATGATATGAAGATAAAATGTAAATAACCTTAAGTAAAAAAACTATGGCTCTGAGAGAAGGATCAAGCAGGAGAATGAAAACAACCACTCTTCAAGTGGAAGAAGGGTAAAAAAAAAAAAAAAAAATTGGCCATGAACCGCAAAATGAAGGAGAAAGAGAGAGAGAGAGAGAGAGGGAAGTTTTGAGAAACCTCGTTCACTGGATAATCAATGCCCAAGTAACACAAGAGAAGTTCCCTAGCGCAAGTTTACGCATCACGAACAAACAGAGAAGAAGAAGAAGAGGAGGAAGGAGGACAGCCTCCTCTCTTTCCTCTCCGTTTTAGGGTGACTGATCCGAAATGACTCTTCGGTGAATGGATCCTTTCCTCTCGTGCCCCCTTTATGTACCTGACCCTCTTCTTTCTCTCATTTCCTTTTCTTCTTCTTTTTTTTCTTTCTAAGGCTATGGCTCTTTTTGAAAGGTTTTCATTTGTTTCCCTTAGTTTCGATTTCATTGTGGGGGGCAGTTTACTCTCTGGAAATATTTATTTATTGGTTTGCCAAGGACCGAGAGGACTGCAGTTATTTAATTCCTTTGTCTAAGCTTTGTTTTCTCTCTTTTTATATATTTTCGATTGTTTATTAGCTCCTTTTTTCATTATGATTACTCAGTAGGAAGCAGACATTACACTAAAGCTTGCTGAACTTAAAAAAAAAGAATGGTCATGTTGTAACTATATGGGTATTTGTGCACTGAATTCGAAGTATAGTTTTCCCGCAGTTTAATTTCGTCTTTTCTTTTTTGGCAGTATAACAAAATCATTGTCCTTTTGCCCATCCCATGATTGGCGTTTTATCTTTTTACATAATTGTTTGACGGTTTCTTAATTCATGATTGTCTAAATATTTTAAAGGAGCTAAAGTAACATCGAAATACTCGTATCTACTGAACGATATATAATGAAAAATGTCTTTTTCATTTTATTTCCGTTTTAATGGAAACAAAATGTAAACACCGTTAATATGCGTTCACCTGAAATAAGGATTGATTGATTGATTAACGGATTGATTTTAAAATACCTTACAGTTTCAATGACCATCGACGCTTAAAAGAATGATTTTAATTATAAATAAATTGAAAGCAAGGAATTAATTATATCCGAGAAAATCGAAAGTAAAGATTAATATTTGCAAAATAAAAAAATTGAGCAAGGGGCATTTTTTGGTCATAGAAATACTCGTGGTTCAATGTACAATCACAAAACAAAAGCTCTCTCTCTTCATTTCCTTCACGGCCCGATTGGAAGTAGTCGATACAACTGCAGTAATTTCATTCCTCCTGCAATGTTTGGCAGACTGATGTGAGAAAAGTTTAGGCGGTACGTTTAGGGGAAACTCGGGTGAATTACTGCTCAGTTTTGTCTCTCTGTCTCGTCGTCTCTTTCTCTCACACAGGAAAACCATTACAGATTCTTTGGTCACCACTCTCAAATAGTGGAACAGTTAGGAGAATTGGATCAAGCCACGTTATTCCTTTTTGCCGCTTAGTATTTTGATCAGTTCATGGTAATAAAACAAAAGCATATTCTGTCATCAAATTGGGGTAGGTCTTTTAATCTCATATTTGTATATATATATATATATATATATATATATATATATATATATATTATATATATATATATATGCATATAAATATTATATATGTATAAATATATTATATATATATATATATATATATATATATATATATATATATTATATGCATATATATATATATATATATATATATATATATATTATATATTATATATCTATATATATATATATATATATATATATATATATATATATATATGTATGTATATAAATGTGTGTGTATAAATCTGTCTATGTTTGACAGCATTAACATGTGAATCGGCGGTTTCGTATTCGAATAAAGTTTCGCTGAAATTATGCAATAGTAAAAATTTGAAGAGCATTTCAATAAAAATGGAAATGTGGCAAGACTGGCGCTTCTGACCATATTTCCAATTTTTTTCTTTTGTATTACGCAAGACCAGTCGCTTTAATAGTATTAAGAAGGAATTATATAAAACTAAGAATAAAGATCACGAACAATAAAAGTCAAAACGAAAAAGAAAGACAAATAAAAAAATTGAGACAGCTGCGTCCATCATACTTAACGATGCAAGAAAAACCGCAAAATTACTCTTGACATCCAAGATGACAGGTACTGCATATCACCAAACTGGACTTCTAACCAAATTAGGATTGCTCTCTAATCTAATTATCCTAAACTAACTTCTTAATCAAGGAAAGGGGCTCGGCTCGATCCCTGGATACTTCCAGGTTCTCCTGGCTAGTTAATCATAACCTGTGGAAATATTTCCTCTGCAGAATTTAGAGCCTCAAAGATAAAGTGCTTGTTGACTTGTGATATCAGGTAAGATCGCTGTAGGTTTTAGTTTTCTGTAAAAGAAAGCTATTGTGCTGGCTTTGTCTGTCCGTCCGCACTTTTTCTGTCCGCCCTCAGATCTTAAAAACTACTGAGGCTAGAGGGCTGCAAATTGGCATGTTGAACATCCACCCTGCAATCGTCAAACATACCAAATTGCAGCCCTCTAGCCTCTGTAGTTTTCATTTTATTCAAAATTAAAGTTAGCCATAATCGTGCTTCTGGCAACGATATAGGATAGGCATCACCGGGCGTGGTTAAAGATTCATGGGCCGCGGCTCATACAGCATTATACCGAGACCACCCAAAGTCAGATCTGTTTTCGGTGACCTTGATTATACGCTGTACAGAAAACTCGATTTTTTTTTTTTTACTTTTCTTTTTTAGATTAATCCTCTCGATTATGTAAACAACTCTTTTTCTGTACATCAATACAGGTTAGTTGAAATGCATACTTTTTCTCGTATGTGACTGTCTTCAGAATTTTTAGCACTTAGAGTAAATTTTTTAAATGCAAAAATTAATGTAGGATTTGACCGCAGTTATTACCTATTGATTTCTCGGACCACTTCGTGGATAATAGATTTAAAAAGAAATTTGTCGGAAAGAGACATTAAGCCCCATTCTGTAACGAAAATTAGATTAATAAAAGTTTGAAAGACAACTGAAAAATTATTATTATTATTATTATTAGAAAAAAATTGAAGTAACAAATGATTGGAGGTATTTAACAATTATCTCTTATTGTGCTGTAGCAAAAGTAAGTTGAAGGTATGAATCCAACAAAATGAAGTTATACCCTCAAATTGAAAGTCCCGAGGGTGAGAGTGGCGCCATAGCTGCGAAAAGGGAAAGAAATGAGGTACGATGTAAAAGTGGAGTGACCCACTTACTACTTTTATGGCCTCTTAAAGGTTTTCCTATCACAGGCACGTACATTATCTGCTAGATAATACACATAGCGTGTGATGCATGAATACTTCTCCCAATTGTAAAGAAAAACTGTTAATTTGATGCAGATTTACTCGTGGTTTTTCCTTTCCTTTTTCTTGGAAAAATGACGCAATGAAGAATGAGTATCCGATTACATAAGCAATATTTGTATTCTGAAACGGTTCCAAAAACCTCAGTAGGTCTTCCCGTAGGGGGATAGCGCTGTCAGTGCGCCTCATGCGGTGCAGGTAGGCATTACTTTAAAGTTGTTTGCCATGTCTCTTCGGCCCCTAGCTGCAACTCCCTTCATTCCTTTTTTTTTTTTTTTGGTACCTCCGTTCATATTCACCTTCTTCCAACTTACTTTCCACTCTCTGCTAACAATTATTTCATAGTGGAACTGCGAGATTTTCCTCCTGTTACACTTTTTTACTTTCAATTTCCCTTTCAGCTCTGAATAACCTCATAGGTCCCAGAGTTTGGCCTAAATTTTATATTTCATTCATTCACTAGATCCACCATCCTTCCATTTCATTTACATTTTATTCCTAATCGTGTCCTTCCTTGGTCCTGAGTTGGGTGCTTCGAGGTTAGGTACGCTCAGATCTCGGGGCTTTTGGATGATGGCTGCTGCGAGTTTATCTGATCACTCCTCGGACTTTTATTACTTCTGATATTTATATCTCTTCCCTAGAGTGCCATTCAAGGAGTTTTCGTTTCACTGCAAAAGCTGATATTAAGCTTTGACCTTTTCATTTTACGTATAATCAGATTCGTAAGGTTATTTTGCTTCTACTGATGTTCTCCTGCCTTGGGTAATTTTTGTTTATAAAGTTTTTTATTTTCTTATCAGATTACAAGACAATTTTCACAAAGTACTTAGTTTCGTACACATTAGACTTTCTTATATCACTGCGACATATTTTCACTTTTCCTTGCTCATTCTTCTTAACAAAATATTTGACTGAACCGTTGTCTGTGATCAAGTGATTCAGTCATTTTGACTTGTTAAATATTCTTTTATCGCTTTCTTTTGTTTTTTCTTCTTCCACGACTTGACATGGAAATTTCGTATTGTTGATAAAGCTTTGATTCTGAATCCGGGCAATCTTGTTAACATATTTACCCGAAGAGTTTGGCCTAAAATCCCTGGCATTAGCAGAGCCTTGAGTTTCTCTTTACCCCTGGAAACGAAAACGACAGTGCTCTCCAGTTTGAGTTGTAAAAGGAACTCTTTATAAAGAAAAATCTGCAACACTTTTGATTATTTACTCACGCTTCACATCTCATGAAATTTTTTCCTTATTGTTGTATGAATTTTCTTGAGAACTATTTATTTATTTATTTATGATTTAGGTAAACAATTAATATATCGAAAGGTATAATTAGATATGATAAATCAACAACAACCGGGCAGTGACTTATATTGAAGTAAGAGAAATATTTGAATGATGATACTCTACTCAAGCAAAACTAAGAACTACCTTCTATCGACGCCTATGCTGACATAAGGCCTGGTTGACTATTTACTTTGGTAAGGACTGACTTTTTCTAGACGTGGATGAAGATAAGGTAAGAAAAGAGTTGCCTAAAGTTCCTGGCTTAGGATGATCCATGATAAAGATTAGCACGTCAAATATTTTAAATGCTAATAATGAGGCGTGCCGTAAGGTATGTGATCTGTTTAGATAAGAATTGACTTGGCGTCCTTGGTCGAGCTTTTGCTGACCTTAATGACCCATTTTCTTTTATTCTTTTTCACATCAGGCTTATGCATGCTGTCTAGGTAGACTTGAGATTTTTCATTTTATATGTATGCTATTTACAAAGTATCCTTGCACGACGTTTCGCTGGGGTAAAATATTTTTATATTAGTCTTTGACGGTATGACCAGAAGGGATTAGAGATGAAAATTGTCTAATTATATATATATATATATATATATATATATATATATATATATATATATATGTGTGTGTGTGTTATTGTGTGTGTGTGTATGTATATATGATATATATATATATATATTTATTATATATATTTGTGTATATATGATAGATATACTGTACATATATATATATATATATATATATATATATATATATATATATATATATATATATATATATTATATTATATATGTATGTATATATATATATATATATATATATATATATATATATATATTATATATATATATATATATATATATATATAGAGAGAGAGAGAGAGAGAGAGAGAGAGAGAGAGATTTTCAATCCTGAAGGAAGATAATTATAGTTAAAAGTGGAATATATAGGCAACAAAGATTTTTTTTGCCCATCAACATCTGCAATTTCCATCATCAGTATTTTCAGAGGGACTGTTCCTTCCAAGTGAAACTTAAGCGAGTGCATGGCATCGCTCCCCACAAATCCCCGAGGCCTGATTTATTGCTTTGGGGTCATTATTTTGTCCCTACCACCTTTAACGAACTAAATGAAAGGTCATTCGCGAGATGAGGGATGACAAACAGCTTCGTTAGGGTCGTCAACCCGTGCAGGAGTCTGCCACCCCCTTCCTACTACCTCCGCCTCACGCCCACCATCAGGCGGGGAATTTGGGGGCTAAAGACACTGCGGCCATCTTTTTGTTTCGTCTCTTTGTTGCTTTATGCTTTTTGTTCCGGTGCGATATTTGTTTAGTGGTCTTTAATTTGTAACCGATAGTTCATATATACAATCACTAACTTTCGACTGAATTTATTCAGTACAGGAATCATTCATAACAGAAACACTTTTGGCTGATATCCATTCTGTTCCGGTAGTATTAATTTCCATACATAAACTACGATCATTTGCTTGGTCATGCAGTGCTATTGAAGCATGAGGGATAACTCGTTTGCCCTTTGTCGAAGGTTCTTTAGAAACGCTTTAGAGTGACCTACTGACATAGAGGAAACTCCAGTTACTCGCTGCAACTCATCAAGTTTTCAGGTCAAACTTCTTCCCTCGAGAAGTTTAGCCCAATTCAAAAGAAACCGATCCACGGTAATCAGTGAGTCACTGATCTTTGCGGTGTGAGAAGAAGGGATGTTGAGATGAGCTGCGAGTGGGTTTCTCTTTGCTTTTGTTTATATTTTAAATGTCCATACATTGGTCTTGAAAATTCCATTTACTTTTATTTTCCTTCACCCGTCGCCTGATCTCTTTAATGTTAGTCACCGTTAATTTTCCAAATCATTATTTAGTAGTAAGATATACACTCATTCATTTCTTTTTCTCATCCAAAGCCGTCTTCAAATGAATATTTCCGTTTGCTGCGAAACTCCAAGCACAGTCATCTATCTATTTATAGAGTGGAGAAAGACAGATAGGCAGACAGAAAGAGATAAAATTAAGGGCGCACAGAGAGAGAGAGAAGAGGAGATAATTGAAAGAATTCCCCCTCCCCCTCCTTTTTTCAAGCTCTAATCGTAGTCAACCCGATTATGTAAATAAACTGCCGTTATTCAGTCACGTGACTGACGGCCTTAATTTCATTTCCTTTCAGGGCTATTTTTTCCCGCCAGTGTTTCTTATGTCGGCCCCATTAGTTGAGGTTGAAACCCCGAGTGACGGCCAGATTAAACAAAGAGGTTTTATCCCGGCGAGGAAAAAACGGAAAAAAAGTCCAAAGAAAGGAAGAAAAGTCTCGAACTAGATTATTCCTCTGTGGCTCCATGATTTCAGACCAGTCATTTTAAGCTGCGTCTGTGAAGTAATTCTGCAGCAGCAAGAAATAAAACACGTAACGAATTTAGGCGCGAGAAACATTCGGGAGAAGTGTAAAAACTAATTAATTGAAATTGCAAAGATTCTCGCTTCTTTGCTGTTTCCTATCGAGAGAACTGTGGGCCGCGTTCAGGCCACCAAATTTGCGTCGCAAAAAGCCATTGTTCTTCCGAATGAAATTTCGATTACGTGTAAACATTGTGCATTGAACCGGAAGGAAAATCATTCGCTCGAATAAATCTTTTGACTGTGTAATTAAGGGTAATGAGCAAAAGATCGCAAATATCAACATAGTCAGAATTGCACTGGGAAATTCAATGCTGGTGACTTTCTGGCTGTGAACGCACAGGGATTTTAGTCAAGGAAAGATGTTTGATAAATTATTTAAATACACACACACACATACACACACACACACACACACACACACACACATATATATATATATATATATATATATATATATATATATATATAGAAGTTAGAGTTATGATTAGGTTGGGAATACTGAAAGTGAGCTAGCCCGAGAGTAATTAGATATATGATTCAAATCAGGCTTGATTTTAAGGCATACAACACTAAGTTTTAAGAGGAAAAAGTATATAGATTTTTAATTAGGTAAAATATTATTACGGTATTATGTATTCCTCTGTTTTTCTTAATTTTTGCAAAAAATAAGTTGCAGAAAGTAACAATGATACAGAATTTAGTTGTTTGTGAGTTTTATCATTATTAAAATATAAAAAGAAGAGTAATTATAGAGATGGTTACAACAGGTTCTAAGTACTTTCATTGAGGCAAGAAACGTGTATGTAGGTTCCGTTGTAAAAAAAGAAGGAATGAAAGAAGTGAAAAAGCTGTCATTTGAAACTCAGGAAGCCTTAGTAGTTGAAATGAAAGGGACATTTATATGATGAGGTTTGAATTATTTTGGGTGTATTTTGAACCAAACGTACATATTGAAATTAAAAAGTCAATCTTAACTGACTGTAATATTTTGAGAGGCATCTTGAAAGTGAAGGAAATGATACTGGATTCAAGTGAGTTCAAATTTTATGGAAATAGTGAAGTATTGCATTGATTACCATTTTAAAAGAATTCATGTCAAAGGCATATCATGAAAAGTACAAGGAGTCATTGTCGCTTTGTAAAAGTGAAAAAGTTTATGTAGGGTAATGGCATGGGTACAGAGTCTTAACTCGGTTATCTTACTTGGAACACTGGAAACTCTCACAGCGGAAGCGAGGGATGGTATAGGTCTATAGGAAATGATACTTGGGTAAGGCAGTGAGGAAATGGCAATTAAGGAGGAGTTGTGCATAATATGATGGTGAGGAGACTGGATATTTTCAATAAAGATCTTCGATACATTATGCAGAAAGATTAAATAGCTCGTGTAATGTAAGAGGTGTGTTATATGGTAATCCCTTTCAACCTGTAATGAAATGCGAGAAATATGGAGAAGAGGAGAACAGTTGGCGAAAAAAATATTTTTAAATAGGAGATTTTCCTGTGAACTGACGCTGGTATATTGGTAGAGTTGAGGTTGTAATCTGTTGTACTGGCTGGCAAGAGAGATTGGAAACTCTTCCAGTAACGTGGAGTTGAAAGTGATTGATAACAAGAGTTAAGGCTATCAGTATGGACACCAGACTGTTGTATGATAGATGTCGTGACAGATGATGGGTTTTAAAGTTTTTTGAAATTGTATAAACATCTCGCCAAGCGTGGCCAAAAAAATATGAATTGATCATTAAGAAAAAGGGAACTTGTGAGGATTTTAAATATTTAGACCAAACGGAGTTTTCCTCTTGTCCGTTCTTATTGTAATAAAGTTACAACCGCTTACTTTTACTCATTTTATTGTGTGTTGGATAAAACAAGTCATCACCAAACTGATACAGTTGATGTGGTTTTTCTTAATGGTTGAGGATTTATGCTTTAAGATGTGAAGGTTGTATTTTCGGTTCATCAGTGTTTATTTAAATGATTACTCAGCATATTTACATGTAAATCCCTTTGTTTTTATGTTATCGTCCCTTTGCTGTAAATACTCGCTTTGATTTGTAATGACTGCAGCTGTGCATTGGACATCAAGAATTTCATTACATATTTCGAAACAATCACTGGTTGAAAATGAATGAGGGACGGTACGTTGATGACTCTCTCTCTCTCTCTCTCTCTCTCTCTCTCTCTCTCTCTCACACACACACACACACACACACACTCACACACACTGCTGGCTGACAAACGAAGCCCTGCAGGATTTTGATGAAGATTTCCATCTGCCCAGATTCCTCGGAACCAGTTCATTTGTTAATGCAAATTTTTAAAATTTCTGTGGAGGTCTGAACAATTCAAAGTTTTAGCTTATGTTTGCGCTACCAACCAGCTCGTCACATTTCTTCTCATAATTAATAATTCTGCCAAGTTCTGTTTTAATGTGCATTAATAAGAAAAAAAACAATATTCACTTTTTTCTCCACGATTCTTATAGTCTTGCATCTTTTCACATCAGCATGCAAACTGCACACTAACTTATGCCGTCGGAAAATAACCAACAAACCGTATTTAGAAAATTAGAAAAAAAGAGAGATTGAGAGATAGGTTTTATGAAGAAGTAATCCCATCCATCTGCTTTTGCAAGCATCGCCAGAAGCAGCAGCAGCAGCAGCAGCAGCAGCAGCAGCAGCTGCTGCACTGAGAGTGCGGGGACTTCATCAAAATCTTTTGCATACCACCTTTTCATTTAGCATGAAATAACTGCTTTTTTCATCCTCAGTAAATAATTCCTGCAAATTCTTTTTAAGCGTTCTTTTTTGTGTATATGATAAACAGTTTTTATAATTCATACTTTACCATACTGTTAAGATGTATTTTTTTATGTTTATATTATACAAATTTTATATAATTTATACTTTACCGTCCTGTTGAGCCCGTAGACCCGCAAGACTCGTACCTGAAAGCAAAATATTCCATATTAAATAAACAAATGAAAGGGTTTCAATAAAAGTATCACAAAATACAGCAGTTAGCAGTACTGATTTTTTTTTTTAACAGTTACGAGTAAATTCCTAGACCTCTGAATAAAAAATGGGGATCTGCACCACGCTAACAATAACTGAAATATTTTAGTTCAAAACCGAATAAATATTATGTCACAGATAAATTATATTTGCTCAGTTTCTTTGAGTAGGGGCATGCAGTGAAATCAAGGGCGTGCAGAGAATCTGGATTAGTTTTATAAAAATTATACCAGAGACTAAAATATGCCTGTATTTGACAGAAAATTACTCGTAAATTATAGTTATTTTGAAAATCATAGTCACCCTATACTTCCACTAGGTAAGTCAATCTTCCGGTTTTTAAACTTAAAAAGAAAACTTTATTTTTCTCTTATTTTCGTCTTTTCGGTTCAAAGCCCTGAACTTTAAATTTGTTCAAATATGAAAAATATCTTCGCTCACACCAGTGCTACTCTGCAAGTGCTTTACGGCCACATCAATTAAAAGGTGAGCTTTCTTTCGAAAGATATTTTTCATTATTTATGCCATGTCTAAGAGACTGATCTTGCAGAGATAGTTATTAAAATGCAAGGAAGAGGGCTAGGTCGTTCTCATTTGCTCTAACGTAAGTCATCTTGTTGCTCTTGGCTGGGTGATTAATTGAAAAATATATAGGAATATGCGTCCATACATTAATATGCGTATGAAACCATATTTGTCCATGTTTCATTTATTCTGCAAACAGTTTACATATGAATTAGTGACTTGGTCGCACAAACCATCTGTTTTTTGAAAAGTAGCTGCCATCTCTCTCTCTCTCTCTCTCTCTCTTTCTCTCTCTCTCTCTCTCTCTCTCTCTCTCTCTCTCTCTCTCTCTCTCTCTCTCTCAAAATTTTTCCAGGCACACGATTTAAACATATTTATCATACATATTTACTGAACTAGATTAGCTATTACGTAAATTGGGGTTTTGGGCAAAGGTTTGCAGTTATTCGAGTTATTATAGTTAGTAACGTGACATGAAAATATTTGTTATGACCATGTTGCTTTTTTTCCCCTTTAACAACGAATATTTTAGCAAAAAAAAAATCATATATTTGTAAGGGTTACAGCAGAGGGCGGAGCAAAAGAACACATGTTAAACACCATTGTAGCTCTGTTTACTTATGCAGTGAATTTCGGACTTAGTAGTAAGTCGACAATGGTGGGTCTGGAAAGGAATAATCCCTTTGAGGGGAAAGTTGCATAGTTGAATAATAGTCATACACATATTTATGTAACTGTGATAATTTATATGATTATGTTTGTATTCTCTTCATGTGTTATTTTATTTCTTAAATTATCCATCAACGGGAAAGTGAACTTGATTACCCAATTTGATAACCTATTGAAAAAACAGGTATCGTTATCGTACCTTCAAGGACCAGTTGATCTTAAGTTTCATGATTAATTAACTTTTAAAAGTCATCCATGTGTTACTTGGAAGGTTTAATATAATATTCATGACCTATTATTTTCCTTGGTCACTTTACATGATAATAGATGCAGCAAAAAATAAATAGATATATGATGAAAATAGTCTCTAAAAAAAATATTCCCTGTCTCTCCCTCTCCTATACAGAATGAACCACAAAGCTCCATAAAATGCCACATTCATCACGGAAGATCTGTATATTGCAGAATTAACTGACAGTTTATGGAGACATGTAACGTCTAGTTTAAACAATTGCTTTTGCGAGTTCGTTGTCGTCAGTGATCTGGCACATACAGTATGCTAACAGTAATGTGTGTTTTAGGCCACATGCACTAATGGTTGACACATGATTCATCAGCGACTTTTAAAACATTTTTGTTTTTCTAAGTTTTTTCCTGGTCTTTCTCTTCTTTCAAATATTAGCTCTCCAGACACCTCTAAAAGTAATTATCCTGCCAGATGTTTTATCAAATCAAAACGACACCTTAAGAGCAAAGTATTGCATCCAGTCTTTTTCTACCCTTACCTTTAGTGAGGTGGTGTATGAAAACTGTTGTTCATTTTGTGGTTAAATCTTCAGTATTGGTACACATTTGCTTCAGTTTAACAAGCAAATGAAGCTAGCTAGACGGCTTAGCTTTGGAAAGCTATGTTTGTCATGCTATCTCCATCAGTTTCATGAACGGAAGTTTAGACAGTGGCAACTAAACATAATGTAATGTTGGTGCTAAAATGCTCGTGGATATTTTTCTTAGGTGTAAAATTTTAATTTTTAATAATCAAAGGAAGGCAAGATATAGGATATATGAGGAGAATCTGTTAGGTCGCATGAGGTCATTATGTGGAGTTTTATCAAATCGAACGGAATATATATTGGAAAGAAAACATTCACATTTAGTACAAAATCTGTATTCCCCAGGGACAAATAGGAAACAGACATTCTGGATAAAAACGGTTCACGAGAAAAAGCAAGGAACCTAATGATAAATAAATTAACCTTTCGTGAGCCAAAGAATGAAATAAAAAGATGATAACGACCGTCCTTTGCACTTCAGAATCCATCATACATTTCTGACACGTGGCTTCTAGATAGTTCATGGTCATAAGGCATTTTAATTAATGTTATTGCATAGCCTCCGTCATTTATTAGTATTTACCGCAGCAAGGTCAAGCATTTTGTCTTGGAGGTTTTCATTCTCTTACAGCAAAGCTGTGGCCTATTAATATCATTTATAACTAAATGTTGTTGATTTTTTTTTTTAATTTGCAGCGTCCCTTCGGCCTATAGTTGCAACCACTTTCATTCCCTTTACTGTACCTCCGTTCATACTGTCTTTCTTCCATCTTTCTTTCCACCTTTTCCTATCAGGTGTTTTTAGTGCATTTGGGTTTCACCTCTATTACACCTATCAAACCTTTCTGCACTCAATTTTCGTTTCAGCGCTGAATGACATCAAAGGTCCCAGCGCGTGGCCTTTAGCATAAATTCTATCTTCCATTCCATTCCATTTTTTTTTATATATTTATTTTGCCCGAACTAAGATAGAGTATCAAAAATGTCTGCATACTTTGTAAAACATTTTCTCTGAGGATTGATTATTCTCAGTATTTTATTTTAGTGTACAGAATTTTTATTTATTTTTCTTCTTCTTATGTATGTATAAAATAAATGCGAGATTTGACATGCTTAGAGAAATCAAACTTTTAGAGATATGGTTACAACTTATTCAGAATAATTGCTTTCGTTTGGCTCGTATGTTCGGTGCTTCAGCACCAGTCTGTTTTTAATTGATCAATCGTGTATGTTACTTTTGTTTTTAATGATTTTTTTTTTTAGATTTTACAACCAGACCCGCCCTTCAAGAAGACAGTTATATTTAGATGCTCTAGCACGAAAGCTGATTACTGAGACCACTTCTATTTTTTTTTCTCTTTTTTCTCAGAGGTCATTTGTCTTTATATCAAGTCTTCCTGTCAACCAGTCCGTCTGGATTCGACTCCTAGTTGTTTGGCAAGTCATTTGTTTTACTTTCAAAGTTTCTTCGAAACTTTGCCTCCTTTAAAGAAAGCAGATTTGGAAGTTAGTTACAGTTTAGATGGAATGTTCATGCAATACATCAAGTAAAGTTACAGCCCTCCAGCTTAACGTTTCTCTCTCTCTCTCTCTCTCTCTCTCTCTCTCTCCTCTCTCTCTCTCTCTCTCTCTCTCTCTCAAAAAAGTAATTTTTTATGTAGAAGAACTCTTTATTTCTCGGAAACAATTAGCGACAAGACGGACCTTTTGCCTCTTTCGATAACTTGTATACGGTTCACGTGATATTAACAAGATTCTAAGGCATCCTTTTCAGAACCTCGAAAATTAACGGGGTTCAGTTTCAAACCGATTTGTTGTGTTTTGAGAAAACAGGAGTGAATTCCATCTGTTTTGTGAATTCATATCGCTATTATTTCTACTGTTTCCATTTCTTTTTTCTTTATCTTATTTCTAATCTTACTGAGGGAACATGAGTATGAGTTTGTTGTGGGGCAGAAGAAACCTTATTGGCTTATTGCACGATAAAAGAATGCAGTAAAGATTTGTAGAAACGGAAACAGTGATTTATGTGTGCAGCAGAAAGTGTTTGAAGTGGACATAACAAACGGCCACTTTCACGAACATATAATATTATTTGGAATATTAAGAAAAAGTATAATGCTTCATTTACATTAAGTTCAACAACCATATCAATACAGCTGCAGTTCAGACTCGAACATAATCATATTGAATCATAATTGAGATAATTTACTGCCAAGGAAAGTGGCAAGGATAACTGACATTTACGTTTGAGTTCTTCCATTTTTCATTGGATGAGGAGACATTTAAACATTTATTATATTTTTCATAGTCTTTTTAGGCATTTTAATCTGACATTTACCTTGCATAGTCTCTATAACACCTGTACTAATTTATAAATTGATAAAACTGATGAAATAAAGCCGTAGCTGTAAATTCTCTTATTGCTTCTATGCTCCTTTTATGCTCTAGTTTTCTCTTATGATCTTTCTGTTTCGTAAAACGTTCAAATTTGCCTTCTTTTCCCTCTTTTATGTCCAGTAGCAATGCCGAACACAAAAGCTGCTTTATAGAAAAGTAATATGAGCGCAGTTTGGTTAAGGATTTTCGTCCTATAAATTCGATCGTTATATCCTCTCAAGAAGTTCATAAATCAAAATCTTTATTCCCACTTTTCAGAGTTTTACCATCCCTTCAGTGTTGATTATATTATGCCATAAACATCAGTGTTAATCTTCTTCAACACTCGGGTCAACCTCTAATTTGCTAAGCAACAGCGCCTCTGCGAGATATTTTTCCCCTTCCATTTTTAAACCCTTAATTTTATCATGCCATCAATTTCTTTTATATTTCCTTCCATTACTGCTCCGTCCTCGCACCTCGCCTGGGAGAGTCAGATCACCGTTCATAAAACCTCTCTTTATCGCATTTATGTTTCTTACTGCTTCGCACTTTCCTCCTGTCCTTTCCTTATATGCTTATTTTAGCATTGCCCTTCTGGTTTAACCCGTTGTAATGTTTTTGAATCATTTTCATCTGATTCTTCATTAAGATTTTGATTTTGTTTATTCTTACGTCAGCTTTATATTTCTTTACAGTTTTTAACTTAGAGAATTACAACGTTTTAGTTCATGTGCAGCAGCAGCTTCTTGTTGCATTAGATTTAATTTCTTTGGGTTTACATTCAGAAAGCTCCCCTGGTACAGAATTCATGTTTGCTTAAGACCATATAAGAGAGATCTATATATATATATATATTATATATATATATACATATATATATATATATATATATATATATATATAATATATATATATATATATATATATATATATATATAATATATATATATATATATATACATACATATATATATATATATATATATATATATATATATATATATATATATATATATATATATATATATATATATAATATAATGTGTGCGTGTATAATAGCCTTGTCACGGTTTTTCTAGATTCCATTCGTTTTCAGCTCCCCAAAATAGCTTCTTTGTTCGTTGGTAATGTGTCGAAAACTTTATTTATTTTAGGGGTTTGAAAAAAACAAGTTCGTTACAGTTATCTTTCATAATGTTCAAACTTAACGTCATAAGCAAGTGCAGCAAGCTTAAGGTCAGGCAACTTCTGTTGCAACTCAATATTTTTATTGTGAAGCTTCGTCTTATCCGATACAAAGTTTTAGCAAAGCTAAAACTTTAATAAAGGTTAAAAACGCAGTCAGAAATGAAGATTAAGAAGATTAATTCACGATGGAATTTTGTATCTGTACGGGAAATTTAATTATGGCAAATTGACGTCTGAAAAATATGACTTCTGCTGTATCCAGGTCTAGGTAGAAATTTCTGTTAGAATAATCTGGGTAGTGTTTTTATTGATTCCTGGACTGAGACTCACCTATTGGGATCTTGAATGAACAGATTAAATATTGCCCTCCAAGATCTGTGATCGCATAGCTTCCTTTTTTATGGATGTCCTGCTTAATCCGATTTAGTTTTGCTGGAAAGTTGCGCAGTTACCTCTCTACCAATTAAGCTGATAGGCTACGCCAATCGAGGGGCTTCGCCACTTTTCTTTATGAAGGATGCTGTCTAGACTGGTGGGATAGTGAACGAGAAGTTCTCTTTTCTTCATTATTTTTTTTCCTTCCAGTTACCTAACCTTTTCCCTTTTTTTTTTTTTTTAAATGCTCTCACCCTCCTCCCTTTATTGGTTCTTGTTGTGATACAATCATTCACGGTGGACAGACAGGTTTGTTTTATCACCTGCTGCTGCATTTTTAATGCGTAAAATGCCCATGCATATATCCATACCCTTTACATGACCTTCTTGGAGATGTGTCATCGAAGGTGTTGTTTGCTCAAACTTGACGAACACGTCCTGCTCATGGTGTGTATCTCTCCAGGTGGTGCATTGAGTAATGGTTCGCCTGAGAAAGGCGGCTCCTGCAAACTGTATGTAATATATATATATATATATATATATATATATATATATATATATATATATATATATAATTATATATATATATATATATATATATATATATATATATATACATATATGTGTGTGTGTGTGTGTGTGTGTATATATCTATAAAAATATGTATGTATATAAACATATATATGTATATAGACTATATATATTATGTATGTATGTATGTATGTATGTATGTATGTATTTCATGCATGTATTATGGGTAATATATACGATGATGTAAAGCGTCTTGAAAAAGAATATCGCAAAGAAATCACTTTTCAATATATACCTTATCAAGGTATATATTGTTATGTTCCCATATAAAAATACACACACACATATATATATAATGTATGTATGTTTGAATATATGTATATATATATATATATATATATATATATATATATATATATATATATATATATATATATCTATATATATAGTTATATATAAAAATAACATCCAGCAAAAATTGTTGATTGTGGACATACATTTATGCATCTACATACTATATGCTTTCTCGTTCCATTATCTGTCTATAATATGTGTGCATAAATTTCCCTAAGTAGCTTTGAAATTCTCATTTTATGTCGGGAAGAAGAAAAAGCAGAAGAACCGATCCACGAAAACTCCTCTTTTCCTTTGTGTACTCAGATATATTCAGAGGAAATATTCTTTTTCCTTTGTCTCCTTTATAGAAATAGAGTGGATTACATTTTGCAAGGGTAAGCGAACGAAAAACCTATAATGGATTTTTTCCTTTGTATAAAGTCCAGGACTTTCTATATTTGTTCACCCCCATTTTTTTTTTTTTTACTTATTTGTCTTTTCCTTCGCAGTATTGCCCGTTTTATTCGTCTTTCTGAAAAATATCTATCTTTCTGCAAAATGAATCTTTCCATTTTTATTAATGCTAAGTCGGTGTCTTTTCGAACGCGGCTTTCAATATCATTACTAATACAAAATCTTGTTACGTTTACTGACCCTGGAATATCCTGAGTCAAGGTCTTTCCTATTATCTTTAAGCGTGGAATTTCCTTTATAATCCAGTCTGAGTGTGTTGCGCCATCGTCTAGTTTTTCCTGATTTCTGTACCCCGATTCTTAAAACCTCTTTTCTTATTTTTTCTTTTTAGGAGGAGTTATTTTTTTTAAGCTGACGGTAAATATCTACAGTCGATATGATTTCAGCCAATAGGGGATGATCAGCATAAGCTTCCGCTAATCACAGTTTCAGTGATATCGGATGCGAATATATGTTGTCAGTTCCAAAAACAAATTTGAGGGAAGCATTCGCGTTAGGCACCATTAGTTTTGCTGTAAATGAAATGTACTCTGAACATTTAGTATTGTTGCTATAAACCCTCTAAAGCTCCCTGCCACTGAAATGTGCAATGAACTATATAAAATTGAATGCGAACTTTACAATTTAGGGTGGTATTAGTAAAATTCCGTCCCATTAAAATTGATATCCATTTAATTGTTTTGAAAAATACGTTCAGTTAAAAATGAGCTTAATGAAATACAAGGATTGCCTAGAAAGAAAAATCTGCACGTAAATTTGCTGATTAAGATCTCTCAGACAGCTGCGTCTTAGCTCAACTATTCTGGCTAATGATTGCTATTCTTCCTCGGTCTAAAAATGCTGCCACGACGTAGTCTTTCCAAGAGTTATGCCATTCAAATCGCATGTTACCGTTCGATCCATAAAACATTCTTCTCTCAAGTCTTTATTTTTCCCTCTTCCAGCCAAGCCTTTTCTCCCCAGAAGAGCCATCGTCTCGATTCTCCACGCCATTCATTCAGAAATTCGTCGATTCTAATGAAACAGCATCGTTAGGAGCGAGAGATGGAAATCGCAACTTTGCAGCGAGAGGAGACTGTGCCTTTTAAAACTTTCTACTCGATGCCTCGGGAAAAGAAATAAGAAGCACGGACACACAAAAAGCTTCGTCATTTGACCTGACACGAATGGCCCCTCTGCGTCGCGGGACAAATCCCCTCTTAAGAGTAGCTGTGAAGACGAAAGCGACTGCCGCTTTTTATGAAGGCAAATTTCATGCAATGAGGGTAAGAAATGAGATGTTCTCGGTTTATGCCGGCGAGCATTTCCACCAGGAGGGATCACAGCGCTGGTCCCAAGCAAAATGGTTTTCGTGCAAATGGTGTCGGAAGATTTCCCTCGCATTTGCATCCAGGAAAAATGCGTTGAATGTCTCTTTTATTTTTTTATTTATCTTCGTGTGCTGTAATTATTGTGATCCCCAGTCAATAGATGATTAGATACCACCTTTTAACTGCGTTACCTTATAAATAACGATAAGGAAGATAAAGGGAAATGAGGTCAACGGGAGAAAAACGGTAAGAAGATGGATTAAAATCGGTTATAAATGGAATATAGTACTATTAAAATTGAAAGAAACTCTTGTTTTTATTTCTTACTAAATAGTTATGCATATATATATATGTATATATATATATATATATATATATATATATATATATATATATATATATATATATATATATATATATATATATATATATATATATATATGCATAACTGGGATTAATTTATTTAGTAGAAAATAAAAAAACGAGATTATTTCATTTTCATAGTACTGTGTTCCTTTTATAACCAAATTTAATCCATCTCCTTGCCGTTTTCCTCCCATTGACCTAATTTTCTTTATTCCATACATCTTATATATATATATATATATATATATATATATATATATATATATATATATATATATATATATATATACAGTATATATATATATACATATTTTTTTAAGAAAAGAAAATCTTTTGAGAGTGATATATCGTATAATTTTACATCGTGTATTATATAGACAGAAAATATCTTATACAATTTTGACGGGTCTCAAGATGCCTTGATGTAGAAAATGCTATATGTTTAAATTATTTTGAACTATTTTTTTTTTATCTGATCCTTTCAGAGCAAGTTGTTTGAGGTTAGATAAGTATATATTTTTATTTTTCATTAAACAAGCGTGAAGAGAACCGTTTAATAAAAATTGAATGTAACTCTCAGACTTAAAATATCCGCCTTTAGAGAAGGCCTCCCTCTCGCATTCTCTTATTGGCTAATAATGTGGCAATATGCGATGATGGAGATCACGATAACGACCAAACCATTCACGCGCGCATTGGCGTTTGGCTCTTCTGCTGAAGTCGGTGTTTCCTTGAGGAGATGGTGCAAAGTATCGACACTTCTCATCGGATATCTGTTGCACTGTTTCAACTGGCTTCAGTTTGGTGTAGCCACGTGTGGGCTATGTAAAACAGAGGGGAAATTGCTGTTTATGGCAAAGCTTTTGTTTATGAACAACCAACAACCGAACAAAAGAAATCTCGGCTTCTTCTTCTTCCTTCGCCTCCCTTCCACCCACTCACTCGGCCCAGACGTCATCGTCGCCTTCTGGTCAATTCGCCACAGACGAGACTCAGACAGCGCAGTTTCTTTCTTTCTTTTCGTTGCACTTCTATTTTCATCTCCCTCCTCTCCACAGCCAAAAAAGGATTTGTACGATTTCAACCCTTGAGTTTTGGGCATGAACACGGAAGTGACAGTGTCTAGGGGGTATAAGTAATAAAATGCGTAACATGTGGTTTCTAAAATAGTACAAAACATCGTATGTATGTCCATGTATGTGAGTTAGATAGACTTGACATCTGTCTATCTATCTGTCTATCTATCTGTCAGGATGCCTGTCTTTTATCAGTTTATCTAAGCGTGTAAGTGTAACGTATAAATCACTCTTTATCTATGTGTCTAAAAGGAGGCTCTCTCTCTCTCTCTCTCTCTCTCTCTCTCTGTAAGCTAGTGTTTATATCTGGGCATGTATAAGTATCCAACCTCTCTCTCTCTCTCTCTCTCTCTCTCTCTCTCTCTAAGCCTAGCGTTTGTATTTGTGCATGTGTAAGTATCCACCCCAAAAATCATTATAATGATTGCTAGCACGTTTCTAATAGTATAAATTTTGCATTGTGCACATATAAATAAATACACTTATACAATCCTGTGCATATCTGTATGTTTTTAGCCAAGTGTATAAATCCGTAAATTACTCCAGGTTTGTGACATCTATGTGTTTCTCTGTATATCTGGGTTGGTAGCATTTCATTAGTGTTAAACATTACGTCTATCAAAGCCAAAAAAAAAAAAGAGCGATAGAGGCCTATAAATGCTGAAACATCTCATAAATACATTACCTGTATGGGAAATGACTTTAGGTGATTTATGATCAGTTACTTAATTTGTTGACAGCACTAGGGAATTTATTTGTCGTTTGGCATTTAATTGATAAACCAAAGATATCAAATTACCTAAACGTCACTATCCTTCCAGGTAATAGCCATGCACCCATTTTCATTTTAAGCACATTTTGCTGAAGAACAATTTTATCCTCCATCATTACAGTTCCGAATATAGTCATGCCTTAAATGTCGGACACCAGCATGAAAGATGGCACAGTATTTATTAGCAGCATATTACTTAAGGGCTGGGACGTACCCTCATTACACCGTACTAACCACTGTCCCAACAGGAGCCAATTGATATTTTGCCGAATTTATCTTATTGCTCAGTTATATCAAATTATTGCATCGGATAATAGCTGCCAGAGTGCGTTAACAGCCATAACCGTTAATAACAGCACCGAAAAATTTAATAGGATGGCCTTCAAATGAAACATAGGGACACGGCAAAGCGTTCAATTGCAGTGTATATCTTTGTTACCTAGTAGTCGGGGTGTGCTTACTGCCACCTTCGAAAAAGATCTTCTCTATGGAAATATATGAATTTCAGTAACTTTATATAATATACAGTATGTATATATATATATATATATATATATATATATATATATATCTATATATATATATATATATATATATATATATATATATATATATACATATACATCTTGATTATATCAAATGTAATTTTTTTAGATTTGAATCTTGAGGAAAATATATATATATATATATATATATATATATATAATATATATATATATATAATATATATATGTGTGTGTGTGTGTATGTATATATATATATATATATATATATATATATATATATATATATATATATCTTCCTTAAAATATGATTATATATACAGTAATGTAATATAATGTATATGAGAGATATTATAAACAGGATTCAAACCAGCGAAATACATTATATATATATATATATATATATATATATATATATATATATATATATATATATATATATATATATCATGATTGTCTTCCAGATGTTGAAATAATGTTCAGTAAATTAAAATCAGTCAAAATCGATATCCCTGATGCATTTCAAGTCATATGCTTTTGCAGGCCTCGATGGGTGTTTCTCCTCCATGTCCGACAAATATTGGAATGCTATAAAGCCTCCCTTTATATTTTTATTCCTAACAGAATTCACGATATGAAAATTTGATAGTTGATGAATTTCCCATGGTACCTTTGTTCCGAAATGAAGTGTAATTTCCACCAAAAAAATATCATAACAAAAAGATTAACTGAAGCATTAACTGAGTATTAATGCTCTCCCGACCGCCGCCAGCTTACACTCGATTGTAAATTTTTCATCTTGCTCTCGTCGACCGTCAGTTACTTTAGGTCCTTTGCTCCTAAAGAGCTATTTTTAAGGACTGCTGTCGCCCTCCGGGCAGATGATGTCAATATATTTTTTCACCAAAAGCCAGGTACACACAAAGATGGGCTATATACCACTTTCCAAAGACTCTTAGGATCATGGTGAACAAAGCGGGTGACTCTTGAGAGAGAGAGAGAGAGAATTCCTTTTTTTTTTTTTTCTTTTACCCCTCGGCGTCTCATTCAATGGAACTCTTCTAAATAAGTAGCTGTTCTCATCCATTCTTTTATATTCTATTTCCATTCGATTCAAAGTTTTATTTTTCCCACTCAGTCCTGAAAAAAAAAATGGTTTTACACAATAGATGTATGACATTTTTAAACTCCATGATCACATTCAAGATGAACATATCCCAAACCATTCGAATTTAACGTTTTCTGTTGTTTGAGTGTGTACATAAAAACCTGGGGACAACCAGTTTTACGCTATCTGAATTAGTACTTTGAAAGAGTGAAGGTATAATTTTTATAATCTTAATTTATGTATTTTTTACTACATATTCGTAGGTTTTTTCCAAGCAACACTTTTCAGTTAAACGAGAGAGAGAGAGAGAGAGAGAGAGAGAGAGAGAGAGAGAGAGAGAGAGAGAGAGAGAGAGAGAGAGAGAGAGAGAGATTTGCATGGGGCAGATGAAAATCGTAAAATGATGGTTCAGTAGCTCTTATTACCTTAACGATTTCACCAATGTTCTTCATTTTCCCTTTGCCTAACAATTATTCATCTCATATTTAGTGTTCTTCTATAGTTCACCTGGTAGAGTAAACTGACTGCAAGGCAATATCGTTCCATTAGAATTAGCTTTGACCACCAGTCCTGTTGATCTAAAGAAGTGATTTCCTCAGATGGGAATGCAACATCCATGGCTATGTCTTCTCACATTTTCCTAGAGTTCACCAGTCCGCAGTTGTTTAGAGCTGTTTTATAAGATACAATTTTGTAAAATACACATTCATATACGAGACTAAGCAAAACCCACAAAAGCAAGACAAGAAATTTATTCATCTTTTGAAATGACCACCTCCCTTCTCCTTCAAGGAAGTAGTCCCCTCGAAAGTTGGATGAATTTTATTTTCGTGCTTTGTAGGCTTTACTTTGTAGATCTATAGGTATTTCTTGCCCTCTGCCGCCAGGAAATGGAATCATGTGAATTTTACTCCCCCTCGTGTGTGTAAACTGTCACCTATGATTTCACTTCATTGCTTTCTCCAGGATAAGGCATCACGATCGTTAATTTCATTCTTTTGTTTATTATCCACTTTTAATCTTTTTCACACTTTTCCTGAGGTTTACTTTGATCATTACTCGGAGTTATCCAGGCACACCGGTCTTCCTCGAAAGAAAATCCCGTGCTTGAAAAATTCGTGGTTAATTAAAAGTCAACTTATCTTTTGCCAATTAATGTTGATATAAAACTATTGCTACTTAGCTATCTTGGAAAATGGTGCGGACAATCAGCTTTCGACTTGTGTAGATTAATTGTTAATTGAACAGTTTTAAGAATGTATTTTCTTAATATCTCCTTCTCGCAACTTAATTGCGAGGGTTCTTTTCCCCGTGCTGGTGTACCAAAAATAGAAGAGAGAGAGAGAGAGAGAGAGAGAGAGAGAGAGAGAGAGAGAGACTTCGCAACACTGCTTGTTTGTCTTTGAAGTCGAAGTTTCTTTATGAAACGTATCCAGAATAGCCCGCTATTCCTCGCCTCGGGTTTCTTTCTTTTCTTCGCTTCGGTTTTCATAGGTCAGAGAGTTCGCGTAAACATGGATGTTAGTGAATAGGATGAGTCTCCCGGCTTTTATGAAGGAAAATGCGGACCGTTTTGTATAAAAGCTCTCGGCGGTCGATGAAAAAAAAAAGAGAGGGAAAGAGAGAGGGAAAGGAAAAAGAAAATCTTCGCAGAGATTTTTCCCAAAGAATGTTGAGGACGTAGAATTACCTGTATCAGATTTTGTGATTTTGCAAAACAAATTAGGGGAGTCTTCGTGAGACTGCGAGTTCAACTAGAAATTGTATACTTTACACTTTGGAAAGGATTAGTGGTTTACATAGAGAGGACCAAACGTATCTTTTTAAGGTATTCATTTTGTACAGTTATACAAAACTCATGTTCGTAGGCATTTGGTGGAAATAAAATATAGATAGACAGGTAGCTAAGAAGTGATATCCTACAGAGAGGCCAGATTTATTACAATCGAATCAAATTAAGCCCCGTTTCATGAGAATAGATAATAAACGTTAAAGAATCAGTCATACTGGATAAAGATCATGAAATTTGGGACGTTTGAAAAGTTAAAAAAAAAAATTAGTCCCGGGAGTAGAGTAGAAGAGACTGTACAACGGACCTGGAAGCCACAATTCCAATAGTCCCTTTTCTGTAGTGAAAATTAATTTTCTTTTTTCAACAGCTGACTGAGGAGCGTGGCGCTGTGAGCGAACTCTACGGAGCCATGACTGAAGCAGTAATTGTAGAAAAGATTGTAAAGGGTGTGGGATGGGACTTTTCATTGAAACCAAATATTCAAAACATGTAAAGGATCGGAAGGGGCCTTTTATCCAAACCAAAAATGGACAAAAACCGTCAATAATTTCTCATTTACTATTAAGGCTGAATATTTTTAGTTGATATTTAGAAAATTACATGATATCAGAGCCTCATATATATATACAGTATATATTTATATACCTGTATATATTAAATACACTCACATGCCTGCACACACATACACATACACACACACACACACACACACACACATATATATATATATATATATATATATATATATATATATATATATATATATATATATATATATATATATATATTATAAACTAGCCCCTGTGCTACTGATGAAGATGTTATAATAAAACTCGTGGTACTGTTTGCATTTTGTTCGTCGCATCGTGGGCTTAATGTGAGTAAATGACATTTTTTCAAAACCATCTCACATTTTGGTATCAAAGTGCTGATGTGATAAACATAAGCTGACATTCCGAATGAAAATGCAGTATTTTTGATAGTCTACAAAGTGAAGTTGGGGTTTTTTTTGCTCGAGTTTTCAGTGTTTTATGCGGACTTTATCCACTGAATGCGGTTATGATGATGCTGAAGATTTTTTTTTTACTTTTAGCATGGAGATGCCCTCTGCTGGTATCGAATTCAAATTCTAGATTGTTTAAGTTGTACCAGAGGCAGGTAGATAGATAGATAGATAGATAGATGGATAGATGAAGACAACATCATTCGAAGACAACGGAGTCCGCACTCTTCTCTGTCATTATGTTGATTACAAGAATATCAAATGCCTCTTTGCCTAATATTTTGTTACTTTGGTCATTAAGTAGATGCGTTTTAGCTTTTTTTATATATCATTAGAAGTCTCCTGTCAATAATAATAATAATAATAATAATAATAATAATAATAAATTGACAATATGTACTGGTATGACTACTCTTCTAACAGATGGTAGAAGGAACTAACCAGCATATCTTTAACGTATCCTTCATGTTATACGACGCTACAGTAGCATCATAATCGCTAGATACTGAAACAGTTATAAAGGTTACATTCAGTCGGTATGTTATTCCGTCTAAACGCATAATAAAACGTCATTCCTTGCCAATTTTAATCCCATCAAGGACAGTTCCTAACAGTCGACCGCGTAACATTAAAGACACTTCCTAACAGTCAACAGCGTAACATCCGAAATTATTTTGTGAATTCTCTCGTTTTTTTTCTAACATTAGGCAATGGTATTCTCTCCCACTTTCTGTACGCCTTCGTCCTTTCAGAAATAGTACCTGTTGCATCATCCGGGAAAGAAACCTCACTTTTGTTTAATCCTTCATATATATTGTGGATGATTATGCATGTTTTTTATTTGTATACATAAATATATTTATATTTATTTTACAATATATATATATATATATATATATATATATATATATATATATATATATATATATATATATATATATATATATATATAATGGATGATGGATGATGGCGCAAGTTTTTTATATGTATATACTTCAGATCAACAAACAGTATAATTTGAAATTTCAATCTTCCAGTCAGCCTTTAAAAAAAAAGAAAGCAAATCCATGAAATAACCATCAAGATAATCGCAACGTGCCCCGAAAGATAACCTGGACTGAATAAGCCTTTAATTTCAGCCATAAAAGCCCAAATTAGGGTCCAATAATGCTACGGCGGATGACGGAGGGCCCAGTATTTTATGCCCACTCAACACCCCTTCATTATCTGGTGCTCCGTGGCGCCTTATCTCTGATATGACCTCCTCATTGGTTGGCGATGAGAGAGAATTTGGTGATTACTGCTTCATATGTTCGGCATAACTTAGCCATCGTGGGTTAATATGGAGCGGAGTACTGTTTGCGTGGCATGTTGATAGAGATGTCGAGGGAGTGGGCTTTTCTCTTCGTTTAAAACTCTTGCCGAGGATTTGAGACTACGGCGTTTTCGGTCTCCCTGAGGTCTCTTCCTCTGTATATATACATATGTACACACACACAACGAACATTAAACATTATATATATATATATATATATATATATATATATATATATATATATATATATATATATATATATATATATATATATATATATATATATAATATATATATATATATATATATATATATACATATATATATATATATATATATATATATATATATATATATATATATATATATTATATTTATTTATTTATATATATGTGTGTGTTTGTGTGCGTGCGTGAACGTTTCAGTTTCTATGAGTGTACTCATATAACTAGCAGAATTGTCAGAATATATTCAACATGTCCTGTTAGCTTTCCGGGGTGTCTCTGTTCCAATAAAATCTTTACCTCGATGTTTGACGTAAATTTTAACACCCCTTCCCTCCCATACAAAATCTCCTCTTTCTCCTTTCATTTCTTTCTTTTATCACCTCTTCACATGACCCTTTTATTATCTCTGTTGTATCACATCTTTCTTTCCGTTATTTCATTCATATTCTCACTGAACCTTAATTTCGTTATTACTTTCTTCCATTCTCAACCCTTTGTGCCAGTGTTAACATTGAAGTAATTCAAAACTTTCGGTGTTCCTTCATCCTCCCGGATATGCGGCATATGTATGATATGTATTGTGTGTGCGTGTGTGTATATGTATGTATGTATGTATGTATGTATATATATATATATATATATATATATATATATATATATATATATATATATATATATATATATATATATAATTACACCTGTCCTGCTGGCGAGAGGACCAGGGTTCAATTTCTTATTGCTCGTATAGAGTTAAGTACCTTGAAGATTAGTTTGGCGCAGCTGGGATAGTGATGGCCACTGGATTATCAACGCCTAGTCCTAAGACACTCCATTACAACCGTATAGGAACATTACGTACTGGAACCACGCCGTCTGAAGTGGAAATAAGTATAGATGGGTGAATGGTAGACCACTGAGCTCATTTGTAAGGCTTACGTGCAACCTCTGCTGTCAGTTGATCCAGCTTTGAATGGTCGCCTTTGACAAGTGGATGCCAAGAAAAGGATACGGGAATAGAGTTTTTCTCTATATTGATGCCAACTATTTCAAAAAGAGGCGTAAGATATATATCTATGTACATACATACACACATACTTACGTGTATATATATGTGTGTGCGTGTGTATATATCGATTAATCGAATGATTGAGTAACCTGCTGCATAAATAAAATGGAATAACGAATGAGGAGAATATTGGAATATCGACAAGAGAAAAAACAGAGAAAGATATATATATATATATATATATATATATGTGTGTGTGTGTGTGTGTGTGTGTGTGTGTGTGTGTGTGTATTACACAAAAACGTGTGGATTGATTGACTAATCGAGTGACATGATTAATAAATAAACTATAGTAACGAATGAAGAGAATATAGAAATTTCGACGAGAGAGAATCTACCACGTACACAGAACCAGAGTGGTTTAGACACCCCTTAGCAAGACGAGAAATGGTGGTGTGCAAACAAACCAATGAATTTTTATGAATATACTGTAAAAGCAAGACACTAATTTAGCTTTGAAATTTAGTGACAATATAAACCGCAGTTGGAAGTGAGGTTAATTGCATTCCCAGATTTTCTAAAAGGAAAACGAGAGAGAGAGAGAGAGAGAGAGAGAGAGAGAGAGAGAGAGAGAGAGAGAGAGAGAGAGAGAGAGAGAGAGGTTTTCAACGACAACAAGGTAAAGTAAAAATAAGAGACCCTGTAGTGTTTTTATATTTAGTCCTTTAAGCGAGAGAAATAATAACAACGTATCTTTATTCTAATACATTCAAATGCAATTATTGTGTTGTAATTGATAGCCTAGGTACTATTTGCATATCAATCATTTCATACAAAAATATTGAGATTGCGGGTACCTCTGATGGTAATAAAAGGGTCGTAGCTGATAGAAAGAAAAATCGCGCAGCGTTCTTATCTGAAATAATTTTCCATGATCTCATATAGAATGAGATATTTTCATTATATTTGGTTAATTTTCGGTCTAAAAGTAATGTAGATTTTTTTTGTTTTATGGAGGCAATGAGAGCTATATAAGCATTATCACTCGAACACACAGTTAAAGAGTTACTTCGAAGCCTTGAAACATTCATTTGCAGTTTCTTTTAACCCCCAATCATTTACTCGAAACTTGAAAAAAAAAATTGGAATATCTCGGTGTACCACGATAGACAGCATGCTGATTGGCCTCCTGAATAATAGACGAGGAAAAGAATAAAGACGGGGTTCACATATAGTAACATTTTGGGTGTTTGGTTACTTTAACTTTGCTTTAGAGAACTCACAATCTTCAAATCGCCATGTCTTCTGTTTAAGAATTTGGTGTGTTTTGGTTAGATGTCGAAAGTTCTTATTTTTTCAAGGGTCTTACTAAAGGCTTTTCAGCCCTATTCTCTTTCCGGAATATTGATCTCATATTTCGCTTGTTTTATCCTATTTCACCCCTGGGTATGGAGTTGCTAGCAGTCGGTTGATCTATGATTCCATCGTAATCCATCGTAACCTTCTAGTTTCTCACAGGTTGGCTTCCCCCCCACCTCCCTCATTTTTTTACAGGTGCTGTTTTGATCATTGATCCGTTGAACTTACTGAAGCATAAATACCTCCTCCTCTCACGATGCCTCGTGACACCCGTCAGACCACCACTCCTCCACATTTATTTTCCGTAAATCGTTTATTCTCGGATTGGATTCTGTATATATATATATATATATATATATATATATATATATATATTATATATATATGTATATATATATATATATATATATATATATATATATATATATATATATATATATATATATATATATATATATATATATATATATATATATATATATATATATATATATATATGCTTTCTGGATCGGCCACAACGTTTTTCTTTCTCCTCACGGCCTGACCTACATAATAAGAACATTAGGTTACGGTCTCATTTGACTTTTAATGTAAAAAGTATTTGTATAGCCTTTGACCTTGAACAGTGTTTGTTTACAAACAGCGTACTTGAATGCAAGTTTCTTGCATTTTTTCGCCTTAATTATTAACTAGTTAAGTTATAAACTTTTGGCTCTTTAATGCGACCCTAAAGTGAAATGTACCGGTAAGAAAAAGTTCCTGACTGTAACAAAAATTAAAGGAAGATTCAGCAGCTCATGAAAGAAAAGGTTTTTATCTGAGGGGTATTTTGAGAGAACCACCTAACAAATGTTGATAATGACGCTTCTGTCATTAATGACAAAATGACAATACTAATTCGTTACCAAGGTACTATAGTAATAACAGGAATTTCCTTATAGGTCTCTAATTGTAGAACTGTACATGTAACAAGTAAATATGTACAGTGGGTGAGTTACAAGGTGAATCATCACTGAAGAAGAGGAATTTTAGTGTTAAGGTCCTAGTAGTAACGTATATTATCTATTATCGCCTCGAAACATCTAGAAACGAGAGATAGAGAAACGAGAGAGAGAGAGGAGAGAGAGAGAGAGAGAGAGAGAGAGAGAGAGAGAGAGAGAGGACCTAGTTTAAGCAATGCGGGTGAAAGTCTTCCAGGTTAACCTATGAGGATAGAAGTCCCATTCAATCGCATCTCTCTCTCTCTCTCTCTCTCTCTCTCTCTCTCTCTCTCTCTCTCTCTCTCTCTACGGGAAAGGCT
>NC_089748.1:53746097-53763597 GCF_040412425.1 Macrobrachium rosenbergii
GCAGTACTCCAGTGTTTCCCTTCGCGCGCGCATGCGAGTGTGTTAGTAAGGGAACTAGTATCTGACAATAGTAGAGACTGAAGTAGTTGATGGTTAGATTTGTAGCTACATCCGGGTAGTCTGTATATGTAGAGCTTGAAATGTACACTGAAGGAAAAATACTCACCTAATATATATATATATATATATATATATATATATATATATATATATATATATATATATATATATATATTAAATTTAGAGTGATAGATAAATAGATAGATAGATGTAGGTTGTTTTAACCACCCATGGAAACCCTACTGCAGGATAGCTAATAACAGTATATACTGACTGAACCTTTCTTTATCCCGTTGATAGATCTTTATTTGCCCTCCTTTCGGGGAACAAGATACAGAAAAATCTTTCTCGCTTTCGCCTCGCTTACCCCCACCAGATTTCCATTCGTATTTTTGCATTTCCTTTAATGTTTTACTCCAGACCTCCCTGCCTCTCCCTTTTTCTGAGAACTGCAATGTTTTTTTATTATTATCATTGTCAATAAATATGAATTTCGATGGGAGTATCTCAGACCTTAGAATAGCAGTACCCAAAAGATTCTCAGGTTTGTTAGTCCCTCTGCTGATTGAACCAGTAGAAATGGTCCTACTAACAAAATACCAATTACTGAGAGACTCCATTATTTGATAGTTCTTAACAGTAATCTTGTACAGTCAGTTCTCCATGAGAGCAACTGCTGTAATCCGAGTAATTAATATCCCATTGGTCTTTTAACTTTACTGTAGGCAAATCAGTGACACCCTGCTCTATTCTCACTTCGTAGCCTATTTGGAAGTCCACAGCTTTCTCTTTAATCATCAACACTATTCATATTTCGAAAGATAAGATCAGTTGTGACACCCTGCAGTACCTTGTATTTAGTTGATCATCCTCCACAAGAGGCTTTGTGGAATACAATGGCATTGGTCTCAATATCTGTGAGTCTGGATAGGAATGGTACACACCCTTGTTATGTAATCACCTTGCGTGGCTCACTCCTATCAATAAACCCATTCTGAATTTATACCAGCACTGCGTATTTCAGTTTCAATATGCTGCGCTATGCTTCGTTCTCCTATGTCTTCTGTGGTGTTTCTGTCTTCAGTCATTTCCTCTACTTTTTTTGTCAGCTGAATCTTGTAAAGGCTTGGCATTTTTATCTTGGCATCGTCTTAGCCTAACCAGCAAGTAAATCCAGTTTTAAATCCTAGACAAGGATGGGCAAATGAACAGGTTCTAACAAAGAAGCCACTTTTTCCCCTTTTTACTTAAATCAGTGAATTAAGAGACCAGTGGTTAGTCACTTATCGTGGGGTACAGTCAGGATGGAAAACGCATAGCGTGAGGCCAGCAACCTCCTGCCAAAAAAAAAAAAAAAAACTGGAGAACTGGAAGGATCATTTCTTTTGAGGCCACCTCCTCTTTAAGAGGGAAAGCGTTAGTTAAATACATACATATATATATATATATATATATATATATATATATATATATATATATATATATATATATATATATATAAATGGTCCATCTCACCATTATTCTCAAATCCTTTGATTGATTATGAGTAATCATGATTTTCTCTACCTTTCCATTCCTGGAACCCTTAGAAAGAAATCAAGCAATGAATAAACTCTTTTCTTATTAAGTCATCAAATGTTCTTATATTTTCCCTTTAGCGTGGAACCTCTTCCCATGATAATGTAAGCCCGGGTCTCTTGGAAGACATAACAAGATAGATAGCAGAAGCACGAGGTCTTTTGTTATGCAAAATCTCTCGATAACAGAGTCATTTTCCCGGCTGTTCCATTATCCGGAATGTCCGTGCCTCCAAGGCTTGTCGGGCAGTTAATCATTTTTCTTTGTTCCTAAATCATAACAGCGTGAAAATGATGGATGGGATCTAGACATTCCTTCTGTTACAAATGAACGCGTAACTTTTTGGATTAATGTGAACATAGAATGAAAAAAAAAAATGTAGATGCTTTAGTCATAAAAAAGTCGTGGAACGACGAATAAATGAGCCAGTCAAGTCTTCTAGGATTTATATGCTGTTCAAGTAGCTCCTGCTATGTACGAGCCCTGCGTCCCTTATGGCCAAACTTCGATTTCCCAGATGTGTAGTTTACTGGCTACAGGGTGGGGGTTATTCCAATGCTCGCTTCACGCGTACATGTACTGTACATACAAAATATGCGCGTGGGTATCAATATTGGATTACGAGCTGTATACGTGTACGAGAAATCTACTGATGTGGAGTTTTTATTTTTATTATTAAGGGTGGAAAATGAATAAATGTTTTACCTTTAGTAAGAATATATGTATGGCGAAGGATGATAAAAAAAAAGTGACGGTCAATCCATAAAGAAACGACAGAACTTCTCGTAGAATCCGGCACTGATTTCTTCTTTAATGTGTAAAGAGGGAATTCCAAACCCTTGGGGTGATATAAACAGGAAACATTCAATGAGCTAATTAATCCAAGAACTGCTTACTTCAGTGTCTTACGAAATTTGTAGAACGTTTCTCACTAACTCGATCTTGAACAGCTAAGAGGAACCACACTGCATCATAGCTTAACATATCAGCAAGAGTGAAATTGCTTGTGAAAAGGGATTAACAAACTTATAACACAAAATAAATATGGAAGTCGTATCTTCAAAGATACTAGGGGATTTATCGAATGTGTAGTTTAATTAGATCCAGTTCCGTCACAAGTGGAAAGAAAGTGCACTCCTGCCTACATAAAAATATGTCAATTTTAAAGTTGCTATAAGCTTAAATAAAAAACTAAGATACGCAGATTTTGATATCCGGTTATTAGTTTACGATGAAGTAAATTCATTCATGTGAATCTTGTATTTCTAAAAGTATTTTGAATCCATCTGAATGACAGAAAGGTTGATAAACGTAGGGGAAATAAAATAATTCCGAAGGTAAATGGTTATGCAGCTGGAAAGGGTAGAGAGGAAATGGAACAACATGCATTCTGTAAGTCACGAAGCCTGGCCGGGTTTCAGAACCCATAATGAAAGGTGTTCTCAAGATCACAGTTGATAAGTAAAAGAAAAAAAAAAAGTGAAAGGGTCCATGCAAACTAAGAGGAAACAATGGCGAATGGAAAATGAGAGACTGTATGGTACCAGTGAAACCAGAGATCCATAGATCCGTCTCAGAGATTTTGGTGTGACCCCCTGCCGAGAGGGTCAGGAGAATAGACTGGGACAGACTTAGCTGCCCAAAACAATCTCGGTCACGAAAGAGAAAGAAAGAGCTTTAATGGACCTCCCTTTTTAGGTGACGACATACCCCGCCTTTTGAGCGGATGAAGTTAACCAAGGCAACGCTGTGACATCTAATGAGCTTGAGAGGTTTTCCATTTTGATTCTCAGTGAAAAGATTCATAGATTTCGTTAGAGTTCTCAAGAAATAAGGTATTTCTTTTTATGCTGACCCCTTTAAAGACCTAAAAATTGTTTAATATTAGGTCTCTCTTTATTCTTAGCTATATGTTAGACAAAAATATTTGTAGCTTTAGTTTTCACAAAGATAGTTTCCTTGATGGTTAGTGATATATTTATTTTCGATCTTTATCAGTTTTCACCGTGAGGGAAAGTGTGGTAGACAAGGTTCTTAACGATTTTATCAAGATATGCCTTTCTCACTTTAGAGGTAAATGGAGTGGAGACCAAGTCAAACTACAGTAGTTAACTCTCTGGTTGGGGAACTCCTCATGGTGTGTGTAAGGTTGCAAATTATGTGAAATTCTATATGAACAGGATATTTTCACACTTGTTTTCAGCTGAAGTCTGTAAATTGATGTTAAAGTGTCTCTAAAACTGGCCTATGCTAATGACGGAAGTTCATAAAAGATATTGAGACGGCTGATAGTCTTGCATGAATTTTTCTTGGAGAAGTTTCCAAGCAAATGCTAATTGTGTGTTGATGACCTTTAATTACTTTAAACAGCAAAGGATTTAAGTATTTCTCTCAATTCTCCCGTACGAAGGCAAAAACAGGGATTTAATGTGTGCATACATGCGTACGTGCGAGATCGGCAGCCAACCCAGCAAATGAGAAAGGCGATAAGAAATAGGGCATCGAAAACTCTATTTAAGGCTGTGAATTGGAGAGCATCTTCCACCGCGATAACCGAGCGATGTCAACAGCGCCCAATCTAAATATCCCTCGACACGCCTCGCAAGGATAAAAAAACAGGTTCTTAATCTCCCGAAAGGAGGAGGGAAAGGGACTTGAGAGTGAATCTCAACATGTATTTTAAGGCTTCCGATACTATCTTCGGATACCAACACGAAGGTGTTAGATGCGATAATGTCTTTTCTCTCCCAGGGTTCCGAAAGACGTAGGATTCGGGGTCCTTGGGGTTCTTGCTTGTTATGAAAAGGTTAAGGATTATTGTTGTAGTTTCACTTATTGTGTTTGTTTATATGCACGCAGACATGCCATCGTACCATATGTGTGTGTGTATGTATGTATGTGCGTGTGTATCTGTATCCACAAATACCGCAGGAAAAATGGAAACACTGGGTGTAAATCCTGACCAGTTTCATATTTATATCTAGGACATCTTTCAGGGGACTGATACGTGGTGGTAGAAATTTAATATAAATATATAATATATATATATATATATATATATATATATATATATATATATATATATATATATATATATTTATATATATGTGTGTATGTATATGGTATGAGGACAATACAGGCGAATATGCAGACCATTTGTATTATCCCCATGACATTTATATTATTAATTTTACCACTGAAAGATGGCATTGATGTCAAGACGAAACCTGTCAGGATTTAAACTGTCGTTTCATTTTTCCTGTAGTAGTTGTGGGTAGATAAATCACGTGTCACTGTGATTATTAATATATATATATATATATATATATATATATATATATATATATATATTTATATATATATATATATATATATATATATGTGTGTGTGTGTGTGTATATATATATTTGTGTGTATGTATATATATACACACATACACATTTATATATGTGTGTGTATGTGACTACTGTATGTGCATCGTGGAAGGCCATGATGCAAAGGCAATAACGCAGCCCAAGTGTTTGAAAACATGCTCATACGGTCACCTCGCGCCGTAAAGCAACTTTATGTGACATCTGGGATGTTTCAGCTCATAGCTAACGCAAATAGGAGCACAGATACTCCCTGCAGTCGTGCATAACAATATAAGAGGGTATGTTGGGCTTCCCCAGCTATCCCGTCCATTCAATATCTCCATTCATTTGTAGACCCAGTGTTCTGACGTAAAGTCTGAAGATGTTAACCTTACAAGAAAAATAAATCAGTAGTAAATTAGAAAATTTATCAGTGATGAGTCTTATAGTTTAAAGTACAAACTCTTAAAGACATATAGACAGACTGATAGAAACATGGACTGATCAATAGGTAGATAAACAGACAGGAGAAGTACTGGGCAGATATGTGCATCTGCATACAGTAACACAAAACTACATGAAACCATTTGTTTAAAATTTAAAGAGAAGTCAACAGGAAAAAAAAAACATCGATTTTAATAAGAAACAAAGCAAGTCGAAGTCTCATGCGCTCACAAACAAGCACACGCAGACACACACACATACACCTTTCAGTGCAATTTCTCCTTTATTTTTCTGCGCTCCCCCGGTTGAAATTGAACCGTCCCTCCAAAAACTCCCAGTAAAACAATCCCAGGCTAATGGAGATATACAAACTGTGCGAGAGGGGACCGCAGTTTGTTTAACCCCTCCAATCTCCCCCTCCTCCTCCCCCATCCCCCTACCCCCCTTTCCCTTTAACCCTTCGGCAAAAAGAAAAACTTTCGGGACTCTAACAACATTTCAGCGGCCGACGGGTCAATTTTCGCATGGCGACTCCGAGACGCTGAGGTGATATGACACCCCCTCTCCTCCCCTTCCTCCCCTCCCCACTCCTCTGATTTCCATATTTTCAATAGAATGAAAATTCTGGTTTCTGTATCTCCATTTGCCTTTGTTCTTATTAAAACGGTGTTATTTACGTATTATAAATGCTTTGCCGATCCTCGATTTCTATAAATATTGTAGTTTTTAAGTGTTTGATTCATGTGGTTTCCTGTTTCAGCATCGCTCTTTGTATTTTGTTAACCATCGCAAAACTTTACATTCTTAATTAGTGTAATCTGTTATTCATTTGACTCAATCCTTTGCTTTTACAATCCGCTTGTTTCACCTCAAAACATTTAACGTCAATCCATGAATGATAAAAAAAATTAAAATCCTACTTTATGTGTTACGCCTTTTTTGAATAAAAATGATCGCAAGAGAAAATTGTAGTAAAAATTCAGTCATTAGGTAAACAATAACATGATTGAATGAAAAGGAACTCACCACTTATGAATAAAACAATGATGCTGTAATTGCAAATGATGGATCAAAAAACTAGTAACAGAGACGTGAACAAAATAAAAACCGCAGTTTAGAAAAAAAGAAAAAGTGTTTTGATGATGCAAGAAATCATTACGCAATCAATTATTTAATCAACAAGAAAGAGGCGTTGATACAACCAGAAGGGGAACAATGACGCAATCAAGACAGAAAAATTGACGTAAGCAAAGTAACGAAAAAGGCAGTAAGGTGAAGCAGTATTGGAAAGATAGAAGATGCATTAATTGGAGAATAAATGACACGGTTAACAGAAATTCAAGATGCAACCAATTAAAAAAAATTTATTATAGCACAATCAAGGAACAGTGACTGGTGTGAAAAACAGTCGATGACCTTTAGAGAGAAGAAGGAAAGTCTTGTGTAGATATAATGACGAAATCAAGATGTAAATGCAGCATTTGGGAGCAAAAGCCTTCTAACTTAATTTATAAAGTACAATTCTGCCATTCAAACGTCAGACAAGTGTGACAAGAAAATGCATAACAATGTCAGAGTTTTTTAAAGTAAAAAATGCGATAAAAAGAACGCAATAAAAAAAAGAATAACGGCGTCTGCTAAACAACAACAATGACGTAATCAAAACAGAACAATGACGTAATCAAGACGAGAACAATGACGTAATCAAGAGCAGCCGTCGCCATCAAGAACCCATACAGCTTCATAAAGGCAGGGAATAAATCATCGTCCAAACAGGGCTGACTCATAGCTAGTTTTGATTCGTCACGTAATACTGGTGTTACAACTGCACAACGCAACGTTACATCTTTAATAAGGCTGAGGTTTGAGTGACGGTTCGTTGAACTTTGACCTTTGAACCAGGGTAAGGTGAGCCCTGGACAAAAGATCAAATGCGATAACCCCCTTTTGCCAACAGGTGTCTGTAGCACTCGATTGCTTTCTTCGACGACGGATCTGTCGCTTGCACTACATTTAGGAAGGGCTTTTCGTCTGGTGTTGACGTTCTTTTCAGCTCTGCGTGTTTGCTTAGTGATTTGGAAGGAACAGCACGAAATCGACACTCCTCTCCTCACGTCTTTCCGACTGTTTTCTTTCGTTGTGTATGCTTACATGCTGTTGTTCCTTTCTGCCGTTTTAATTCTTGATAGGCTGAAAAGTAAGGATGTTATCCATTCCAGTATTCCTACATTTCTGTCTAAAATAACAAATCTTGTTTTTTCATTTTTTGTTGCGTTCGTAGAGATTCTTTTGTGCTCACACTTTATAATAATCAGAGTCAGATTTAGGAGAGGCGGGACACTTACAAGTTAGTATTTAACATTAGTCATTAATATGTATGTTTCGAGGTTATCCGGTTATTTTAATCCATACATAATATAGAGATCATTTTATAGCAACTGTTCTCATAAACGATACTTATACAGCTTTTAAAAAAGAATATCTTCATTTAATAATCGCCCCTTTTTCTTTTACTTTGTGTTTGACCTCTCTTGAACAGCTGATACTAAAATAGCCCTCTTTCCTCTTTATACTGTTAATCATTGGTTTCATGGCTTACTTTATTAAGCTTGTTTTAGGTATTGTATACCATAAACGCCCTGCTTGTGCCTAAGCCACGGCTGTTTCAGAATTAACTGCTGTTGCTCCTGGCATCTCTCAACGTATACAGTATTTATTTTTATTTCCTGTTGGTGAACATAATTATGTATTAACAAAAATCCGCTCGCCATAACAGGAAGTGGCTCTATGGAGCCTTCAGCCACTGAATCAAGGATGAACTCGAGGGCAAGTTTTCGATATCATTATCTGATATATATATATATATATATATATATATATATATATATATATATATATATATATATATATATATATATATATATATATATATATTTATATATATATATATATATATATATATATATTTATATATATATATATATATATATATATATATATATATATATATATATCCTGTATATGTTTCCTTGCTTTCACTTTCACAAATCTCCATTTATCATCAGCCTGCCATATCTTAATTCTCATTCAAGTAGGTCGGGCGCCTCCTCATCAGGTGCCAAGAGCAGCCAAGCGTACAATATCTTGTACGATTATCTTGGTGTGATGTCAAAGACATGTTCAAGTCATCTGCATCGTTATCCTATCTACGTATAGACCTTCCGTGATTTTCCCTATGGAATCATATCTCACTCTGTCTTGCCTTCTGTCTCCTAACATTCTTCTTAAAGCTGTATCCTCAAATCGACAACATCTTTTAGAAAGTCCCCTGTCCTACTATGCTGCGTGTCCTTGTAGTAATACAAATCGTGCAAATGTATAATCTCATTTCGTTTGCAATCTCAGTCTATTCAGTTTCTATATCTTATTCATTCTGCCCTTTGTTTGATTTGCCTTGTTCATTCTTTCACTATATTCCATCTCAAGAGAACGCGTATTTGGTATCATTGTCCCTGAAAGTTTGAAAGAAAGATTCAGCCTCGTTAATCCTTTTTGCACTTAGTGTTATTTCATATCTTAATTCCCATCTCCCTAGATATATGATGCCTTCTATTAAGCAAGCTTTGTAACTATTGTCGTGTTCTGCTTATTAAAGCAGCATTATCTGCGTGTTCTAAGTCTGTCAAGTTTCTACCGTTACTCCAATCTAAACCTTCTCTTGCAACTCTTGCCAATTTTTCATTATAAATCTCTTTACATATAAAAAAAATTATTGTGTTTTTGTGCCTACGAGCAGAAAAAAATAATAAAAACCTTCAGGGTATTTTATGGCAGATGTAATAAACATCGAAGTGAATAGATGAAATCTTTCTAAGTACCTTACACGTCATGTAAATACTTATTATAATTTCCCATTTAGTTGTGAGTTATCTGATGAACTTTATGTACGGTGCGCTTATAAAGATCCACAGTGCATTTGCAAATGTGGGTTACATTTATTGTTTATTTACTGACAGACCCATTTTTATTTAATAATAATAAAGTTACAAATAGATTTTGCGTTGCTTAAGTCTCTCCCTCTTGAACACGAGCCTCGAAGTGAAAATGAATATGTTATCTGTGATTTTCATTTATTTTTTGTTATGAAAGATGTAAAAAGTTCTAAATCTTTATTATAAAAACTATAAAAGACCCTACATCTGATGACATTTTTGGCAGACGTTAAAAGAATTAAATGAACAAAACAAGGGTCTAGAATTGAAATCTAAAAATAAAATTCCCTTATTGTACGCCATTCATCCACCTCTTTGTTATGGAAATTCCTGTTTATTTCAGCTTCTAGTTTCTTTTTTCCTTTTGTCTGGTTTTGCGCTGACTGAAACCAGTAATGTATTTTTTTTTTTTTTTTTGAGAACAAAAATACCTCCTGTGAAATAAAGGCTTTTGTTACCTAAAGTTAGGTACACCTCCACAGTTAAGCATAAATACCTTTGTATGAACGTATATACTTATCTAAATATTTAAGAATATGTGAGTAAACATTTGCAGTTACTCTGTACAAACTGATCCAAATTACATATATATTTGTGTATATGATATACATCTCATATATAAACAGACAAACATGCTCAAAACATGTATACACTTCCCTCCGTTGGAATTTTAGTTTTATGCTGGAATAAGAACACCAGTGGTAATATTCATAAAATTATTTTATTTTTAACAACGTTTCGGGAAATCCTGCGACCCCATCATGAGGCTGAGAAAAGGCATAATAATAAAAAACACACGCACACACACATATATATATTTATGATCATTATCATATTTTATGCCTCTTGTCTTTGCACATATGCAAATGAAATAGATGATCTCTATGCTAACTTGCGCATATTTAAATGCTCTTTATTAATCTTTACTCTCAGCTTCATGATGTGAACACAAGAATTCCCGAAACGTTGTAAAAAAACAGAAAAAAATATGAGAAGTTTTACACCGGCGTTAATATTTTGTATTATATATATATATATATATATATATATATATATATATATATATATATATGTATTGCATGACAATTATGCAAAGGTATGGTTATACTTGGTCCTTTTCTTATATATCAGTTTCTTTGTTTCAAGAAGCTACCCATGATGCCCTTGAGAGGGACATAATGAAGTACTTTACTAGCCGTCGTGTAGAGTGTCCCTCTGCCAATAAATAAGTTGAAGATTAAACATTTAAATGAACCGAGGCCGTCCTCGCCGGGCATCTCATAAGTCCCTTTGTTCTGACTGCGAATACCACTGGGGAGCATCTAGCTCCCTACGACAAAGCTATATCATTATGATAATCTCCTTGTCGTCACTCCCTTTTGAGAATGGACGATGCATCATGCCTAAGTGGATCTTCGAGTATCCCTGATGGCAGGTACAAGCTTCATTATGCAGTAGAAGCAGATCCATCCTGCGTCTATTCAAACATCAACATGCTTGCCCGGGTCTGTAACACGTCCGATGACGACCCCTGGACGATTTGTTTTGAAGCAGGCCCTAATATTTCAGAAGGTCGATCTCTTATTTGCCTTTTTTGCTGAGCTCGGTGTTTCCTCCAAGGTGAGGTGCTGACGGGGAAGATGCAGAAGGTTAAACAGGTTCAGTCATCAGACACTTTTTTGCGTTTTCTTCTCGACATAAGTGTTATAAGTGCCGGCACATAAATCTCTTTAATTAAAATCATGTGCACAATTATCTACTCATATTATGATGTATTAGCAGCCACAGTTTGAAGGTAAAAATGACCCGCGTGCTGTTTCTCCTCCGAATCTGCTCCCTTACACCTCTTGTATGTGCGGCGGCTCGTTTCAAGTCTGCATTCGGGTAGCTTATGTGATGCGTGCATTTAAGCAAATACTGTGACCAGTAATTAAGCAAATATCACTTGTGAAGCCGGTTTTGAACACTGTTGATCAATAGTTTTAATATTGTCTTAATATTGTTTGAAATTCTTGAAATTTACCTGTCAGACATTAAATGGCATATCCTACATTATCGTGACATCATCTCATTTTTGTGAGAGCTCTACTTTCAAATCCTACGCTTCGTGTGTGTGTGTGTGTCTATATATAATATATATATGTATAATATAATATATATATGCATATATTATATATATATATATGCATATATATATATATATATATATATATATATATATATATATATATATATATATATATATATTTGCATTTGTGTGTACATATAAAGTTTTACCTTGTTATGTGTTTGCTGCTGAAATGCGCTGATACTTCCGCTGAAAAGTTTACACAATTTGCTGACGTTATGAGCCCCAGTCCTCTGAACATTTAATGGCCTACTTAGTTTTAGAGTACTTAAGGAGTTGCCAGAATGCTCCTCCCATTCCAGGGTTTTATCTTAGCGGAGATCACGGCTCCCAGAGGTCGAAAGACAGCTACCAGTATTGCTTTTGAAAGGGCTTAATGTTGTCAAGCGTAGAGGTCGCTGATAAAACTGATTGTTTGCCTGAAGAAAAATCCTACCCGTTAACGAAAGTTAAGTGTGTCCTAGAAAATGAAATTACTTTTAATTGTTAAGCAAAGTGACTTATTTTTGGACAGGCTACACGTCTATCAGATTTTATCAGTGTCTTGACTGAAGTTACTTTGGCTACTTAAGGTAATGACTGGTGTGTTTACCAGTACAGTGCAAACTGGATTCGTAAGTGTGTCATAAATCTTATTTGAGAGGCAAGCAATGCATGCAGTTGATAGGACAGTTTGAGTGATTATTTTGTTGCTGTCTTTGGCTCACAATGTTCCGTCCAGAAAAAGTTAAGTTACTCTACTTGCATTCACAAGCGCTCATCTGTCTGTGTACACTGACACAAACTTAAAAATATATGTCTGTGTGCTAATGTGTACGAGTATGTGTACATTTGCACATAAATTTAAATATACATCACTGATATGGAGGAGATACGCTCAAATTTATCGTGAGGGTAAGGATCTCTGTTTAAAACGTGTAAGATTTTATTCTTAAGTGATAGGACTGGTAAGTTTATTTCTGTGTAGGAATAAAAGAACATTCGAAATAAATTTCATTACGGCCACTATTATGCATAAACAGGTACTCGGGGGATTTGAGTTTAATAGAGTAGTTGTGTCCTTTTTTGAAAAAGTAACTTGAAGCTCCATGAAAAAAAAAAGTCAGATTTGATAAATACCTTGGTTTTAAAGCTCCTAACTGTTATTAGAGGCCCCTTAACCATTCTGTACTCTATTCCATTCTACGCTAATCCACTCAATCTGCTGGGAATTTGGTAAGGTGGGACAGCCTTCGGGAAATTCACTTAAAGCTATATCAGAGCGACACCTTTCCTGTTCTCCTTTGTTGCTCACATGTCTGTTTCGGTTTTTCTTTGGGCCTGAGTTATTTTGTTCTTCTAAATACATGTCGTATTGTACACATTTCTTAAAATTGATACACTATCCTGAAAGTTGAATTACATGTATACATTATGATCATAGATATGTTTAAATGTTTGTGTATAAGATCCACAGAAGCACCTTTAAAAATTATGTTCTTTGTATATAAATACCAATATAATTTTTTACCAGATGTCTTGGACAATATACTGTATCAAATTATGAAACTATTTGTGCAGTTACCTTGTACAGTTGAAGTTTTATACATACATATATATGATATATATACACACATATATATATTATATATATATATTATATGTATATATATATATATATATATATATATATATATATATATATGTATATATAGATATGTGTTTATGTATAAGTATATATTATTACACACAAGCGCTTCCGTGTTATTTCAATAAATTTTCAAGGTACAATGCAATAACAGGAAAGCGCGTGGTACATTCTTCTTTTATTTTTCTCGTAGCCTCAGCTGTATTTGTTGTCACATGGAATTAAGTGGCATGGAAGCATATATATTTATATGTATATATATACACATTTATTTAATTTATGTATATAAACACACACACACATATATATATGTATATGTATACACATTTATTTAATATATGTATATCACATGCACACACACACTCACACACACACATATATAAATTTATATATATGTGTGTGGGCGTGTGTGTGTGTTTTTGTGTAGACGTATATAACGTTTATCTGTTTGTGATCGCACAGATACAAATATGTACTTTTTACAGACGCATACAAAAAATGAATATAAAGCTGCATGAGAAATAATGTATACAGTATGCATACACTGGCACCTCCAGTGTCTGTGTTTTGGCTTGGGCCGTTGCCTGCATTAATTCCGGGGGGGCATACATCTTCCGGCTCTCCCGGTGCATTAGGCCGTCCGCTACTTTACTCCGAAGCATAATTCTGTTCCACCACCACTGATTAACTAATTACGTCGGGTCCATTGTTTCTGTTTTCAAAGCATTAGTGCTTTTTTTAAGCTGCAGAAGTTCAATAGACACTGTACAGTATATATCGAGACAAGAGCTATCCTTATTCACCTTATTGTTAACTTAGTTATTATATATGTACAGTATATATTTATATATATATATATATATATATATATATATATATATATGTGTGTGTGTAGGTGTGTGTGCGTGTAAATACACACACACACACACACACACATATATACAAATACAAAGCATATATGAACATTTGATATCAGTTGCTTAATTACGAAGTAAATTTCCAAAGGGGGAGTGTTTTCAATTTCTCTTTAGGAAGACATTCAATTTAGAGTAATACACGATTGGTGGACAACTATCGGAGCGACGACCATTTCGTTTCTGAAGGCGAGGGTCATACTTTGGTGGTCGAGATTTCAGCCCCGCAAATTTTACAAAATGTCGTTTATAGAACATTCGTCACAATTATGTATATTCGTACCAATCTGAGTAATCTCATTTTGCCTTATAATTTACATTTAGATTAGATACTGTGACCCCTCTTAATGTATTTCTGAAGAGAACAAGAAACTTAATTTATATGCCAGTGCTACCTTTTCCCAGTAACCGAATGATGTAACTTACTCCGAGATATGAATGAACTGTGGTTATTTCAATTTCTTTTATTTTACCGCATTTCCCTGAAAATCGAAAAAGTCATTTGAATAAAACACTTAATAATAACTTGCGTATTATTGGTTAAAGCTTTATGAACGTATCTTCATATTTTCAGAATATTTGTGAATGTTTAACGGTTTTGAGTTCATGCAGAATGTGATGTAGGAATATTCGCTGTACGTTTGATGGGAGCTTAGTTAAGATTAGTAAAATAATACCGTTAGTTTATTGTTCTGTAAACATGTCACCTGTATATTTTGTCTTTTAGGATGTTATCAAAATTTATCCATTAGGCTAAAAGCATCAACCCAGCAGTATGCAAATTCCCCCTCCTCTCTCTCTCTCTCTCTCTCTCTCTCTCTCTTTAGGTCTTTCATTCTAACTCCTCTCTACTTGATCCAGCATGTGAAGATGTTAATGATCTCATTTATTTTTTTCTTCCGGTAAGAACGACCAAACATTCCTGTGCTTCTTTCCTTTATAGGCTTTCCTCCTTATAAGAAGAACTCAGCCGTCATCTCCCCACAAAACCCTCCATCCATAGCGACTTCCTCCCAGGCCTCCCCCACCTCCCTACCCACCACTTGATGTCACTCGCTTCCTTCATTAGCGAAGGGAAAATGGTCTTGAAAACAACAGAGTTAATCTATAAAAGTTTTAGGCTCGCTATGGCGTTTTCCTTTTCCTGCGAGAGGGAATCTTTCTTTTTCATTCTCCCAGTTTTCGACAACAGGAGGACAAATTTGACTTTAGTCAGGGATTCTGAATCGAGTTTTGATTTCCTTAGTAGGGTGTGATTTCCTTCACGAGTTTGAATTCGGGAAATGAATGTGGAGTTATTTCACGAATATGTTCCCCTTGAAACTGTTGAATTCAGTCTGGATTTCTTCATGATTCTGAAATGACTTTCAGTGGTTGAATGAAATTTGGAATTTTCTCATGGTTATGAGCTTGTAAGAAATTTCCCAAATAGTATCCGATTTTCACGATGAGTCTGATATGTGAAAAATTAAAATAAACTCTGTGGTTGCAATATGAACAATACCAGTACTATGAAAGAAGAAGAAAATATAAAAAAAGGAAGCTGTGAAGTATGTCATCATCGCACCATCCACGGAAGAGTTCACATTTGTTCCACTTTTATTCAACACTTTTGCATTTGTTTATTATACGCTTTTTGTGCTTTACTGTATCGAAAAAATTTTGATAGGAATTGACAGACATCTGAAGCATCGTACCTTGAAGAATTTAAGTAAGGAGAAAATCCTGATATTTTGTGGCAAAAATAAGTAACTCATTCATCATGTCCGAGACATACAACAACACTATCTTTTTCTATTTCCTTTCCAGCCTTCACTTGGCAATAAGAAGGTGAATCTTTTCTTTCCCCTTTTATCTCTTTCCTTGGCAGCATTAAAGCCCAAGACATTAGGATTAGAGTCCCTCACTGAATACATTTGAGGAGTTCTTCTGCGTAGGCAGCCGCTACTATCAAAATTTGTTATGATAATGATCTAACTTCTGTTACAACTTCGATGAACGAGAGTCCAAATGGATGATTAGGGGATGTAGAGGAAATTAGGGACGATTCCTAAAATTCCGTGCGTAATTCCCAAAGTTGTCAAGGCTTTTGGTTTCAGGTAAAATTGTCCTAGCTTAGTTATGTATCTCTTTGTTCGAAAATTTCAAGTATTTATTTCTTGAAAAGTGAAGGTTTGTGATAAATTCATCAGCTTTCAAGCCAGTGTTCAGATATTAAAAAAAAATCACCTCATACGTTACAAGTACAATACCCTTCCCTTTTAAAGAAATACTTTACTTTTATATTATCAAAATATAAGGTATTTGGTAAATTCGCAGGTTTCAAGCCTTTAAATGTGAAAAAAGTAAAAAATGCGCCGAAACAATCGAGTTTTCTGTACAACGTATAATCAAGGCCACCGAAAATAGATCTATCTTTCGGTGGTCTCGGTGTAATGCTGTATGAGACGCGGCCCATGAATGTTTAACCACGGGCCGGTGGTGGCCTATCCTATATCGTTGGCTGACTTTAACCTTAAATAAAATAAAAACTACTGATGCTAGAGGGCTGCAATTTGGTTTCTTTGGTGACTGGAGGGTGGATGATCAACAAACCAATTTGCAGCCCTAAAGCCTCTGTAGTTTTTAAGATCTGAGGGCGGACAGAATAAAGTGCGGACGGACAGACAAAGCCGGAGCAATAGTTTTCTTTTACAGAAAACTAAAAATCAGCTGATACTTTATGAATACAGTACCCTTCCCTTCTAAGGAAATAATTACTCTTTATTTTATGAAAATTTAAGGTCTTTGGTAAATTCGTTAGTTTGAAGTCAGTATTTAAATGTGAAAAAAGAAAGAATCACCTGATACTTTATAGATACAGTACCCTTACTTTCTAAGGATATAATTTTCTGTCATTTTATTTTATGGTGAATTCGCTAGTTTTCCAGTCAGTGTTGAAATGGGAAAATAAAAAGAAAGGAGTCACCTGATACGTAATGAGTACAATACCCTTCCCTTATAAGGAAATAATTTCCTTTTGCTTTATGAAAATTTAAGGTCGTCAGTAAATTCGTTAGTTTTGAAGTCAGCGTTCAAATATGAAAATTGAGAAAAGAGAATTGCCTGATTCGTTACACATACAGTACCCTTCCCTTTTAAGGAAAAACTTCCTTTTATTTTATTTTATGGTAAATTCACTAGTTTTCAAGACAGTTTTTAAAAATGAAAATAAAAAAAATCACCTGATACGTTATAAATACAGTACCCTCCCCTTCTAAGGAAATAATTTTATTTAATGAAAATTTAAGGTCTGGTAAATTCGTTAGTTTTCAAGTCAGTTTGAATGTGAAAACAAAAACAAAGAATCACCTGATACGTTAGAGATTTTATACCCTTCCCTTCTAAGGAAAAATTTCCTATTA
>NC_089748.1:53768597-53778597 GCF_040412425.1 Macrobrachium rosenbergii
CTATAGACGAAAGATAACAATGCATACTTTCGAAGAGAGAGCGATCTTGACAGTATAGCATATATATATATATATAAGTAGTATATATATATAAACTCATATCACCTGAAAATATAAAGAGAAAGCAATTAGATATAACTCAAAACAATTAGAATAACTCAGGTAATATTTTAATGAAATTAATTGATTTTAATATATTGAAGGTACTTTGTATACAATATATAAAAACGACAGTATTGATAAATGAAGAAAATTCAACATTTGGGCATCATCAGCATATATATATATATATATATATATATATATATATATATATATATATATATATAATATATATATATAAATGGTTGAGGAAAAGAATATCATTTACCAAAGCAGTCTGCTCTAAAAGAGAAAGTTAATAACTCAGTGTAATATTTGTAATGAAATTAAGCATTTACAAATAATAAACCAGTATTGATAAATGAAGAAAACAACCTCAGACTGAATTCAGATTCGGAAAAGAATACAGTCCTTTACATGAAATAGACTGATTGTCTCTCTCTCTCTCTCTCTCTCTCCTCTCTCTCTCCTAAAATAGTCCAAAGTCGGCCATCATGACTTATCTTCACGTTCTTCCCCGAATTGTTTTTCCATCGAAGACGCTTTGTCTCGACAGATCGATAACGCGTTTATCCACAAATGAATCTTTACGTTCGCCTCTTCGTGGAAGGGGGGATGACTTTTCTCAGTATTTTACCCCTTTACTCTTCTCAAATTTACTTTCCGTCTCTCCTTAGTTTTTACCAAATATTGTATTGATTTATTTTTTTCTTTTTTAATAGGTGAGATCCCTTCTTTCTGTATTTCCTTGTGCCTCATCTTGCTTCTTCCTATTGAACACCATATTCTTTGGAAGCTTGAATCCCAAGTCAGTGGCCCCTGTGGGCTTGTTCCATATGAATAGGTTTCATCTTCTGAATAATAGTAATAATAATTAATGTACGTTCTCGGCATGTATGATGTGCCTCTGTTTCATCAGTATTATTATAATTCTTTATTATGATATGATTATTATGCTGGAGAAGAATAAATTCTACTCTGCATCTATTGTCCAGATTCATGAAAAGTTTTAGTTTTTGAGGGCCTGCTCGGGCCTCCAATTATCAGTGATAATGAGAACTGAACAGGCTCTCGAAAGCTCTGTAAATACTTTTAATATATTTTAATTGTAGAACCACAGCGGGATTTATCCTTTACTTTGATGTCAGTTTATTATTATTATTATTATTATTATTATTATTATTATTATTATTATTATTATTATTGTTGCTGTTGTTGTTGTTGTTGTTGTTGCTGCTGCTGTTGCTGGGAATGTTTTTATTATTGTTTTTGTTTCGAGTTTAAGGTATATAATATATTAATAATAATAATAATATTATTATTATTATTAATAATAATTATTATTTATTATTATTTTATTATTATTATTATTATTATTATTATTATTATTATTATTATTATTATTATTGTCGTTGCTGTTGCTGCTGTTACTGCTACTGTTGCTGATGCTACTGGAATGTTTTTATTATTGTTGTTATTTGGAGTTTAAGGCAGAGGCGCCACCAAGTGACTCACTTTGGTAAAAAAATGTGTAAAAACTTAAGTTACACAGTCCCTAATGATTTACCAGATATGAGGTCGAGATTTATTTCTGTTGTACGTGAGGCTGTGTGTCAATCGCCATCATATTCACCCAAATTAGGAAATGCAAATGAAGTGCTGCCAGTCGAGTGACTGCTGGTCTTGAAGGTGTGTAAAACTCGGTGGAATGCAAGTTGTGCACTTGCTCAGGTAACTCTTCAGGTACTGCGCAGGTATGCAGCTTGCTCATGTAAATCTTCAGGTACTGTGCAGGTATGTGGCTTGCCCAGGTAAACCTTCAGGTACTGCGCAGGTATGCAGCTTGCTCAAGTAAATCTTCAGGTACTGTACAGGTACGCGGCTCGCCCAGGTAAATCTTCAGGTACTGCGCAGGTATGCAGCTTGCTCATGTAAATCTTCAGGTATTGTGCAGGTGCGCGGTTTGCTCAGGTAAATCTTCAGGTACTGCGCAGGTACTCGGGTGTTATTATTTTTATGACCTTTGTAATTCGCCTCTGGTACTGTGTGAAAATACTCAGGTGCATAATCCTTTTGTAAGAGGGTTGGCAGCGTCCTTTACGGACTGCTCTAGGAGCAAGAGCCCGTGCTGACAAACAATCAGCTTGGGCTTAAACATGGCAGTGCTCCTACCATAAACTCGGGAACCCTGGGTTCGATCCGTATGTGAAGTAGAAATTTATTGGTGTTTCTGTGATTGTTATTATAAATTAATATTGCTGTTTAGTTGCATTCAGTGTTATTATTATCATTATTATTATCATTATTGTTATAAATAATAATAATAATAATAATAATAATAATAATAATAATAATAATAATAATAATAATAATGGCGAGCTCACACAGGTACATAATACTTCACAGTTGGATTCCTTTGCCCTCCTTTAATACTTGTGTGCCTCCATACATGAGATATCTCAGGCATGATGAATATTATCCTCGAAATTTAAATTGAAGAATGTTAAGAGAATTTTACCAAACAAAATATATACATCGAGAACCATTTTACATTAACACAATTTGAAAGAGAAATTTGTGACGTTTTGTTGTAAAAAGTTACATAATTTTAAAAATAATTTGGCAGAGAGTTTTATAAATTTGTACCTAATACTGCCAACATTTAGACAGAAAATTATATGAAAATATGATCAACACATGTCGCTTAATTCATAGAGTATTTTGACAAAGCATTCAGTAAAAACCTGTTTTGTATGATTTACGTTGGGCTATTTGGTCACGTTTTGAGAAAGAATTTCGTGAAACGATGGAAATCCAAGAAATCTGTTTTACGGAATTTTTACTGAATTTTGGTTGACATTTTCAAGAAAGTCTGTTCCAAATCACTAAGTAAATTCTATTAACAGTTAAGTTGTCCTTGGTTTTCGTTATTTGTAGGGAGAGTAGAAGAATCTTTCCTTTTCATTTTAAATGATCCTTCTGCTCTCATATTTGATAAATTCAGATGTTCAGGTAAACTGCATACTTGTCACCGAGTCTGTCTATTTAAAAAAAATTGAATGGTATATTGGAATTTCGGGGAATGCAAATGTATATTAGATCTACCTTTGCTCTGTGATTAAGACTCTCTCTCTCTCTCTCTCTCTCTCTCTCTCTCTTCTCACACACACATATATATATATATATATTAAGATGTATTGTATATATATATATATTATATATATATATATATTATATTTATATATATATATATATATATATATATATATATATATATATATATATATATATATATATATTACATTCTTTGCTGATATATGTCTTCTGTCTTACCTGTCTATCTATCTATCTACTTAGCTATCTGTATATCCATTCTATCAATCTATCTATCTGTATATATATATATATATATATATATATATATATATATATATATATATATATATATATATATATATATATATATATATATATATATATAGATAGATAGGGTGACAGATAGATAGATAGATAGATAGATAGATAGATAGATAGATAGACAGACGATCGAGCATACCAGCAAAGGAAAACTCTTCATACCCCTCAGAGCATGAGGGCACGGGGTCATACCAACAACTACCGGTGCTGTGTTTCCTTTATCTCTGAGCAGCATCATAACATTCAGATATTTCGAAGGCGAGAAGCAGCTTTCCTTCGTTCAAGTTTCGTCACAACGTTCAGAAGTATAAGGTCTACCATAAGGCTTCTGTTGTTTTTTTTCTTTTTATTTATCTGAAATCATATTTTGAGTAAGCCCTGTCTGTGAATAAATCTTTTTTCGGTTTTTGAGAGCTTAGCATTCCTGTTTGAGATTCTTCATATCATTCACGACCTTTGCTTATGAGTTTTTTGTCACCTTTTGCTTCTGCGGAATAACGGAATTAGTACGTATTTTTCTTTTGTAATCTGAAAGGGTTGTATTTACTTTGCTCCACTTTAGTATTTCTGGAAACTCGTTAATATTTTTATAGAGAGATGGGAAGAGAATACAGGATTTTGGCTCATAAGCAAGGACGAAAACAAAACAAAACAAAACAAAAATAGTAGAATGCATACACATAATGCGTAAATGTTTTGCTTTTTTGTTTTTGGAATGAAGAAAACTTATAAATCATGAATCTTGCCTCATTATAATTTTCAATTATGTCTTTAATTTACATTTTCGAGTAGCATTGCTTTATAATTTTTCTCTTGGCGTGTTTACATTTTTCCATCCCTCCTGTAATCTACTTTCATTTGTATAACGCTTAGTGTTTCTCAGGCCCTCTTTCCATTCCAGTAATGCTGTTGGGAGTAGACTTTAAATGTTAAAGAAGAAAGAACAATGCGCTGTATTATGGGTCATATTAAAGTAATAGTAAAAAGGAATATATTAAAATTGTGCTTGAGGGTAGTCACGTCCCTCTAATTCCACAAAATTATTAAGAATCCAAGCAGTCTTCTGAATTAGTGCTATTTGAGGAATGGTTGTCTGTAGCTTGGGACACGCCGTTACGCTACATAGACCATTAGTTGCGTTATGGTGGTCACAAGTGTCGGCGCTGTTGGTTTTAGGAGCGTCACACTGCTTGGAAAAAAAATGCAAAAATATTTCCTAAAATGGACTCGCGCCTTAGGGTGCGCGAGCACTACAGTAAACCGTGTCATAAATATCCGTCGGAAACTTACCGCATACATATCACAAACAGGTTGAAAACAAGTCAGCAACCTCTAGTGGAGAGCGAGCCTTACGCAGATGCTGGGTAATCGTATGGAGCACTGGTTACGACCTCCAATAAGTCGTCGACTGGTATTTAACCTTTTTGTGACGTGTATGCGATTAGTTACTTCACTGCCTTAGTGACACGTTTTACTGGAAGTATGCACGCACCCTTAGAGCTGCCCGCTGAGCTTATTACATTATTTCAACGACTCTGCAGACGTAAGGATTGATATGCCTTTCGGTATTAGTGATTTTTCCAGGGTACTTTTTTTTATTATTAAAGTAGTTTAACCAGACCATTGAGCTGACTTTCAGCTCTCATAGGGCTGGCCTTCCAGGATACTGGACAGACCATTGGATGATGCTTCTGTTAGTGTGAGGGTGGACACTTAAGTCGCTACTTCTGATTTCACTAGCTTAACAATAATTGCAATTTCACAGACCCGCCTCTCTCTCTCTCTCTCTCTCTCTCTCTCTCTCTCTCTCTCTCTTCTGTAGGGAGGTAGCGCCGTCAGTAAGGTGCACTGTAGGCATTTCACAAGTTCCTTTGCAGCGTCCATTCGGCCCCAAGCTGCAACCCTTTTATTCCTTTTACTGTACCTCCGTTCATATTCTCTTTCTTTCATTTTTCTTTCCACCCTCTCCTAACACTTGTTTCATAGTGCAACTGCGATTATTTCCTCCTGTTACACCTTTCAAACCTTTTTGCTCACAGTTTTCCCTTTCAGCGCTGATTGACCTCATAGGGCCCAGCGCTTGGCCGTAGACTTAAATTTTAGATCCCATTCCATTCCGTTCCTCTCTCTCTCTCTCTCTCTCTCTCTCAACAAACCGGAACAGTAGTGCTTTCTGTTAATTTTTTGCAACCTTCATTCTAAATCCGACATGTTTGCGTTAGCACCAGTGCCTGACGCCGCACCTCTTGTTATGCAACTCTCTGTTTTCATAACATGTAATTCAAAGACTGTTGGGCAATTAAATTAATTATTTTTTTTCCTGGTTTAACGGTTGATACTGGGCTTCTAATTATAAATCTAATTATGCTTCATTTAATATCCAAATTAGCTCTAACGCTAGGTATCTCGTACAGTATATTAGTAAATTCCATGTTGCATAGTTTTGGAGCTCGTTTTAGAATAAAAACTGCAACGGGAACACGCTAATTTCAAAACATAACATCAGGAGCAGCAACAGGAGTAGGCCTACTATAAAAAACAAGTAAAAAATGCACCGAAGTTTCTTCGACGCAATCGAGTTTTCTGTACAGCCGCTACAGCGTATAATCAAGGCCACCGAAAATAGATCTATCTTTCGGTGGTCTCGGTATAATGCTGTACGAGCCGCGGCCCATGAAACTTTAACCACGGCCCGGTGGATGCCTATTCTATATCGCTGCCAGAAGCACGATTATGGCTAATTTTAACTGTAATTAAAATAAGAACTGCTGAGGCTAGAGGGTTGCAATTTGGTATGTTTGATTATTGGAGGGTGGATGATTAACATACCAATTTGCAGCCCTCTAGCCTCAGTAGTTTTTAAAATCTGAGGGCGGACAGAAAAAGTGCGGATGGACAGGCAAAGCCAGCACAATAGTTTTCTTTTCCAGAAAACTAAAAAGCAACAGAAATCAGGATAGCTGAATGACAAATACTGTCGCCAGAAAAACACTGAATCACATGAACTCAAGTTCGCTTTCCAGGGCTGGGTTTTCTTTTTGGTAGTTTACTTATTTATTTATCTTTCATTACTTGAGTGATTGAATGATTGATTATTCTTTGTTAGCGTATAAGCATGTGTTTGTATTTTTTGTCATTTGTTAGTGCTAAACATATATATATATATATATATATATATATATATATATATATATATATATGTATATGTATATTCATATATATATGTATACACACATCTATATATGCATGTATGTGTATATATATATATATATATATATATATATATATATATATATATATATGTATATATACATATTTCTCATTTCTTTTGTCTTTTTCGAGTGTGAGTGTTCTGTTTCCAGGAAACTTGCTGAGCAAATTCATGGCCCTTTTAATTGTTTCGTGGATTGCATGTTGCATAATAATAATAATAATAATAATAATAATAATAATAATAATAATAATAATAATAATAATAATAATAATATCTGTGGATAGAATTTACAGCATCATCAGACACGCCCTTAAAAAATGACAGTAGCACCAAAAGCAACGTTTTGTGGAAAGATAACTTTAAAAGTAACTCCAAGAAATTAGTAAGAAGCGATGTATGGAGGACGAGCATTACTACAAACTGCTCTTTCTACACACGGTATAGAAACATCTACAACTATAACACTTTCCATAGATCATAAAAGAAAAACATAGAAATCACATCTCTAGTGTACAGAACTGGGTCAGCCGATTAAAAATGCAACTGGAAAATTGAAAAAGAATGGAAATGAAAACGGAAAATGCAGACAGAATTGGCAAATGAACCGAGTGCGTAACAGAATTTATGGTAAATGTAGGCAAACAAACACAAAGTGATAAATCAATTAAATGCGTAATAGCATCTGCTCTGATGGCACTACAAACGCTCACTGCAAAATATCAGAGTATTTCAGACTTAGATTGAAAGTAGTTTTTATTGCGGAAAAAATGCATTTTCACATGTAAGAGGGAACTGCGAACATTCAGACAGCAAAGTATGGTAAGAAAATAATGACTAAAGTGACTAAATACAAGAATTCATTCAGAACCTGACCATTATGAAATTAGAAGATAATTGTACCCTAACCGAATGTCTGTACATTCACTGATTTACAGGACGAGGAACAAAAGAACAATCGGGAGGAAATGAATAGTATTTTTTATTTTTAGATTCTCTTAATGTGTTTTGGTCAGTTTTATGTATAACCTGATAAGACGTGTTTAACATCCTATAGCCTCGTATGTTTATGAAATGGCATAGAATAGAATGATTAGCACATTAAAGTGCAGTATTATTATATCATCCCAAAAGTGTGGAATCCATAACTACGGCTATAACAGCATCAATTTCGAAGAATTTAATCATGGCTGAAGAGTCTGAATAAAGTTGCGTCCGGATTTGATTAAAGGTATAGAAAACTCCCCAGGTAATGACGCCCGGGAGATTAATCAAACCTGGAACTTCCCCGAGAGATTCGTCTCAGAAATAGGTAAGTTTTTTGCTCATCAGGTCCATACAGAGAGAGAGAGAGAGAGAGAGAGAGAGAGAGAGAGAGAGAGAGAGAGAGAGCGAGAGCCCCTTCGGACGGCCTGCCGTGGAAACTTGGCGTTCCTTTGGGACTTTTGGACGTCAGTGATTATCACAATGAGTAACAGAAGTTTTCATCAACGGACTGAACCGCAGTTATTGGGGTCTTAGCCGTCACGCTTAAGCTGTAAGGGAAAGGGATTAAACTGAAGATAAATACGGCAGGACTGTGCCATTTCCGTAAGCCAGATACGCCGTTTATATTAAAAGTTACAGCAAGTTGAGGCCAGTGGAGGTGGTAAAGGTGTTAGGTGATATTAAATTTTGTCATAAAGGGCCTTCAAACCAGGTCGTAAGGTTGTCGCACCATTTTGGCGAAGTGGCCCTCATGGAATAAGAATAATCACTGCTTTAACGATATGTTTTTTCTCTCTCTCTCTCTCTCTCTCTCTCTCTCTCTCTCTCTCTCTCTCTCTCTCTCATAGGTCCCAGCGCCGGACCGGCTAAACTTGTATTCAATATAATCCAGTACCAGTATCTCCTCCCACACCACTTCTCTCTCTCTCTCTTATAGGTCCCAGCGCTTGGACTTCGGCCTAAATTTTATATTCCAATATGATCCAGTCCAGTATCTCCCCACCCTTCTCTCTCTCTCTCTCTCTCTCTCTCTCTCTCTCTCTCTCTCTCTCTCTCTCTCTCACTTCCTGAGTTATTGAAGAAAAAGCAATAAGTAAAGCATAGGTAAACCACGAATAGAAGAAAAAATTAATTTCGGTCGTATTGATATTGAGCCATATTGTAAAAGTTTCTTTGTCCGAGTTCAGCCTTTATTTCTTATTTATTAATCTGCAGTTGCGAAAACATCGTCTGGATTATAGAAAATACCCTAGGAAGCGGAAGCGTAACATATCATTGCAATTTACTTTGCGAGATATTTGTTAAGGTATTGGTAAAAAGTTATTTGAAATACCATTTCCTTAAACAATTCGCTTATTTTTTATATGGTAGCAAGAGCAAGTTTATTATTATTATTATTATTATTATTATTATTGATAATGTGTGCAAACTCATATGAAGCAAACCACTTAGATCATTTACTTGTTGATCTGGCTCATGGTAGACATAAATAGCAAATGAGTAGATAAACAGTAAACAATTAATATAAGTTGAAAATAAGTAATCATAATTTTAGAAAAACTATGATGCAAAAAATCAAAAGTATGTAATCCTGTAAAGCAGCGTTGTACTTTCCCTCAAGGTCATGATCATCTAATTCCGTGTGTGACATCCATTATCAAGGATTTCAAGGATGGAATTAGTTTGGAAATTTATACACGTGCCATTTATTTTTATTTTTTTTTTTTTACATATAGACGATTGTAGACAAGTATCTAGATGAAAAGAACAGTTTTGAGGCTTTAAATCATTTTCATATGCTTTCATACTACCCCTAGAAGAAGAATAGGACTGTTTTACATCATTTCACTCTCTGTAAAAATATGTATTTGATGTAAAATGTGTAAATGCGTGTCGGGTTAAGGAAAAAGTATTTTAAGTTTTTTTGATACTCCAAAGAAATAAGCAAATTTTAGAAAGAACATCGATCGGAGACAGGTTAACCCTAAACGATCTATGAGGTACCTTTGCCCTCACCGTTGGTTAACAGTTTTTTATAGTTAGCTAATAAGAAAGGGATTAAGTATACTGTTTTAAAGAGGTATTATTTTAACGTAGCCCACGGACATTGATGCCGAACTGTGAAATCTGAAATGATAAAGCAACCCAAGGGAATAAATGGGATAAAAAAATTAGAACCAGTGTTTTGAATAGCGGTGAAGTTGAATATTGCCAGAAATTACGATACCCCTAAAAAGTATCTGAAATAAATTCAAAGGTAAACAAATCCGTTTTGCGGAGCAT
>NC_089748.1:53786097-53798597 GCF_040412425.1 Macrobrachium rosenbergii
TACGCATATAACAACAGCTGCCCCGTGTGAATCCCCAATTAGAACGTATCAAAAAGAGCAATAAAAGAATTATGGCATCATGTGTCCTGCTCGATCCTTTTTCATAACAACAGCGAAAAAACAACAATGACAGCAACGAGAACAAAAGGGCCATAAGCTTATAATAACCATCGGCTTCATTACCATCATCATAACGACCACCATTACGAGCAATAAGGGCATCGCAGTCGTTGACATTATCATTTGGCGTAAACAAAAACAACGGGAAGAATGTTCGAGGTGGAAAACTATACGGCGACGCCCCACCACCCTAAACCACTTCATTGACCAAGCAACTAGACGGAGTTCTAAGCTTGAATGAAGCTCCTCCTACTCCTCCTCCTCCTCCTCCTCCCTCCTCCTCCTCCTCCTCAGTGAAGCTCTCAGAAGACACCAATAAAAAGACGACGAAAAACAGAAGGGAGACAGAAAAAAAAGAAAAGAAAATCTCCATTCTTTGGGGCTAAAGACACAACTACAGAACCCGCTTGGATTTCCTTGTCTCTTAGTGGATTAGTGGTAAGGAAACCGGAGTATCCGATAGTCTCTTGAAACGCGATCCTGTCTCCTTCGTCTTGCAACGAGAAGAAGATATGAAAGAAAGGAAAAAAAAAGAAGAGACTTCTAAAATTGAGAGTGTGAGTCATGAGTATAGTAACGTTGATGACTGAAAGAAACTAATTTTTTTTTTTATTTGAAAAATTAATCATTGTTAGTTGAAGGAAACCATTAATAAATGAGAGAGGAAGAGGGAGATAGGAATGTGTCTAAATCTTTATAGTGTGAAAAATGTATATTTTGAAAAGGCGTTAAATACGGAAGCCTATTTCATTCGTCGTTAACTTCCAGCCCATCGCTGAAATAAAGATACCTGGGGCCTAACCGCGATAACGTATCTTGCTGTGATGAGATACCCGGTCCATCAACTTAAATTTAACCTTTCATGGCGTCATAATGTAGTATATAGTGAAACAGATGTCTTTCTAAATTTACAGTTTATCGTAGAGGCAGTTATATAGTGCTTTTTCATTGCAGTTTTTATTCATATTTTCTTTCTGCATGTCGGGATGTTTCGTAACATATCGTGTGAGACGTCTTAAAAAAAGGCACAAACAGAAGTTTGATACGTAAGGACGATTTTATAGAAAACACCCTCCAAGCCAAATCTCAGAATTTATGAGGTAGCAAAGAATTTTACGACATACGTTACTTGAAGTAAAACTCGTATTTTTATAATGCTGACAAGCGAAGGTGTAGGTTGGTAAAGCAACACAGATATAACGAATATTGGGGAAAAAACGGGAAAAAGGACTGCTTTTAATACTGTTACCAATCAGCAACAAATATAGGAGCATTTGATGCAAAATATACTGAAAAATATAACATTTCATCCATTGCAAACTTGAATGAGTTTTCATATTTTATATAATTTGAATGAATGGATGCGTCAAGTATTTGAAATTATTCTCTTTTAAAATTGCCTTGCATTACGTTTTGTAGTATTATAAGTAAAGCTGTCTAACAAACTAAAAAAAAAAATTTTCAAGACGGGAAAAGCAGTGTTATCGTTCTTATAAAATGAAATTGCAAGAAAAGTCGGAAGGAAAAATAAGCAATAAATGCATTTATAGACAGTGAAAGAAGGCTCCTCTTGGTAGTGTTTATATTAAAAAATGGCCTTAACCTTAATGTTGCCCACGACGATGATCACTGCTGTCATAACAGTTGCTCAATGTAGATGATTGAAGCTCAAGTTAGATCATTTAGATGTTGCACTAATAAAGTGTTGCATAACATGATATGATTCAGGATTGCCAGAGGGTACGTTGGGTTGTTAAAGGCAGAGACCAAACCTTCAGTTATTTTTACCAGGCAGAAGTTGAGGCAAACTGTAATAAAAGAATATCGGCTTCGTCTACTAGACGCAAAAAACATACACAAAAAAAGGCATCAGCTGATGCTCAGTTCTCCTCGAGTAAGCTACCGAGCAAATGAGTGTCGCTTAGATGGCTTTGACCCCAAGTGTGGGAGACCACAGCCAGCTGCCCAATTAAGTGAGAGTGGGACACTGTATTGAATGGTAGGGTAAAGCGGGGCAGACCATATTGCTGTTTATTTTTAACCATTTGACTAATTGTGATGCCGGAGTACTACTGTATGAAGATGGTTTGGTATAGCTTAAGCATCTTCCAAAAATGACAGAAGGGACGCGTGTGTAACAGTTGCCGTATAAAAAAATAAATTGACGCAGAGTCAGTAACAGATTTAGCTGTCGTATTTCAGGTGTGAAAATTGCCCTAAAATAAGCATTGGGGCAAAGTGCCGTTTTGCATAATATCCATCCACATATTTGAGCATGCACTGCATACCTACGACGTAATAATTGTGTATATGTATTGATTCATAGACCTCATTGCAGTTTTAATTACACGGAAAATTCATCCGAAGTCCAGCGATGACAGGTTGACCAATGCAAAATTTATATTTTTAAAGCTTGAGGACTAAAAAGCCGTACATGAAGTGCGGAGGATCTGAACTTACCTTATAATAGACTTCATTTAGCTGTCTTTAAGAATATTGTTCTCTTTTTCTTCCTTCATGTTCCCCGAAATCTTTTGATGCATCTTCTTAAGATCATTTTTTCTCTATTTATTTATTCGCTTTCACGGCGATACCAAATGTTAATGCGCTGATTAGTATGAATGACCCTTTGAAACGCTCAGTTTAGAATATTACTTAACTTGTATTCTGAATTTTAATATACCTGTTTAGTGTGTATGTAAGGAAGCATGAGTAACTGTATTTATTGTATGTATGTGTTCCAGTATGAGAGCATGTGTCTATGTGCAGTTTTTAATTTCATTTTAATTCGTTCATCATCATACTGAATGATCTATTGGGGCCCAGTGCTTGGCCTCAGGCCTAGACCTGATATTTTAATATAATCCTTCGGACCAACCCTATGAGAGCTGAATATCAGCTCAGAGGTCTGGTTAAACTACTTTAATAATAATAATGAAACGCTCAAGTAGAGCTTCTATCGGAGCTCACGTTGAGTTGATGATAATATCGTGTTAATTAGGTAAAATCCAAAGATTTTAAGCAACAAGAGAACGGCTTCGTGAAAAGTAGGCTTTCGTCACTTGAGTTCGACTTAGGGTCAAAATGACTTCCAGGGAATAGGATAGCCGATATAGGAAAGAGGGTAGGCGCATTTCAAAAGCTGTTTTGGTGACTGAATGATTGCAATCGAAAGTCTCAACGGAAACACACCGGTCCATTGTTATGGGGAATCAAACACCGTCTGAGTAAGATTCGGCACCACAGTATCGAATGTTTCGTGAAAGGAAATCTGACAGAGAAACAGCTGAGCGTCGAATGTTGTCCCTGAAACCAAACGCTATGATATCCGTCAGACTCTGCGATAACCGTCCGTCTATCTAGCCGACGGCTGAATGGTGTTATCCATCTACATAACTCGTGCAGATTGATGGCACTTTGTTGGATGTGCAGCACTGCTGGTATCCAGAATCATCAATCTACGGTGTAAATGCTTCTCAGATGCTGTCCTTATGTTAACAGGATGATATGTTGACGATTTATTGTTATGATATTCAATCACTTTGCATTTTCATGTTGAAAAAATAAAACCCAAAGAACCTTGCCGATATTTTCTTGTTGCAAGATTTTTGCGCTCTCTCTCTCTCTCTCTCTCTCTCTCTCTCTCATTGCTCATTTCGTTAGGATGTACTGATTGCGAGCGACATGCTGTAGAGCAATCTTTATTCCAAACAAAGTACACGAAGGCATTATAAAAATAATATAATATTAAAAAGTAAACACAAAGGCTACCATATTAAAATTGAAAGATGGAAAGAAAAGTTTTATGGCAAAAATGGTCTTACTTTCCCTCCAAGTGAATATTGCAAATTGGCTGCATAAAAGATGTTCATTATAATAGAGATCGATGAATCTTTCATCCGGCGCAAGTTGTTAGCAATATTTTTCGTTCGGGCTTCTTGAAAGGACGGCAGATGATGGGCGAGCAATAAAGTCTAGAGTTCCCCAATACTTTTCGGTTCTAATGATCACTCGGCGGCGATGGCTGCTTTTACAAATGTCGTTTTGTTTTATCTTGATGGATTCTTCTTTTTTTTTTTTTTCTTCGTTAGAAACGATAGTCAGTCACCACCTATCTATTTTTTTCTTTTAGTGATATTTTGACAAAACTTTTAAAGAGCTTTTTGCATTACATTTATCTCTGAAAACTTTTACAAGATCAAGTTATTTTGCCTTGAAAAGGCGGGGGGAGTTGTTGAACAGACGTTCCCGCAGTCGAGATGCAGCAAAAAAGAAGTTAATCTGAAGTCAGACAAGAAAAGGAAGCGAAATATTGAAAGGGAAAAGAATAAGGGAAGCCCATTAGTTTTATTGCATACCGCCCCTCCTCCCCAACCAGACATCACTTGTTGCTTTTATATATATAGGTTATAGCTGTTCGTTCGATATAGTCATCAAATACAGTGATGGAAAATATTTTAAAATTATTCTGACAAAAATAAGAAAAGGTAAAAAGTGAGACTTAACCACATAGGAAGCTTCTAACCCACTGTCGATGAATTGTTCGTGAATTGTTGTTGGATATTGTTAAATTGCCCAAAATAAAAAAAAAAAAAGTAAGTATCATTCTTGTTGTCCTTTCCACATTTAAATGTAAAAACGTTTCAAGGATATGATTACATTACAAACATTACATTACATACAGATGGTTAACTATTGCAGCAGTTCATTTGCTGAAGAATGGACACAATATTTTCAGCATAAAACGAATTATTTTCGGTCAGGTTTCGCCGTAGCCAAAGAGAGATCACTCTCATAATTAACGAACACAAAAGGAAAGTTACCTGCCCTGTCTCACTTCAAAGAAAGTGAAAAATTTACCTGGAACTGCCCGTCCTTTATCCATCATATAATGAGTCTCAGAACATGATTTTAACAGACGTGCTGTATAATAATTTTCCCCATAAAATGGAATTCTTGACTCAATCTCCATTGCCTCTGTGCCGAGAAAATGCCATATACAGGAGTTTAGGTATGTCAGCTAAAATCTCTGTTCTGTGACCGGATTTGTGTACAAACGGATAACAGGACATTGTTTAAAAAAGAAGTGTCCTGCACTTCATCTTCCAGTTAACAGGATATTTCGATTAAACAGAATCTGAAGCAACTGGTATATTGGTGGAGATACTGCTGTGATCAGATGATCTCTTAAATTTGTTTTCTTCTTATTGATAAAGGAACACAAAGTTCCGATATGTTATGTCTTTTAAACAATCATTCTTAATTGCGGTTTTTCTCTCAGTATTTGAACAGTGTTTGGTTTTGCCTTTTCAAGTCCAAACACAAGTCATATGATTGATTGTGAGTCGAGTAGATATACAGTCACAGATATTTGTTTAGATTAAGATTACCAGTACTAGGAGCGTGTTATGCGTACTCTGTTATTTAGATACGCTAACTAAAAAAAAAAGTCGCTTCCTAATTTCCTTAACATTCCTTCCCATAGGGCAATACAGAAGTTTCAAAAGCAGTCTGTTTATTCTCCAAAACGGTTTTATTACCTGGAAATTAATTTTAACGGATATAAATATGTATGTATGTGTATGTACGTATCTGTTTATTCTTCAACGGTTTTATAATTGGAATCAATTTTTCAAAAGACATAATTATGTATGTATGTATGTATTGCTTATTCCCCAAAACGGGTATATTACTGGAAATTAATTTTTCAAAAGAAAAGTAGGTATGTATGTATATATGTTTATTTTCCGAAACGGTTTTATTTCTTGAAATTAATTTTCAGGAGACATAGTTATGTCTTTCTGTTTTTCTTTATGTATGTATGTATGTACGTCGGACAAGAACCCCCAAGGCCATCTTAGGAGAGAAGAGGCGTTAACTAATAAAACTGAAAGCTGCTTCACCAATGTATCGAGAATCATGTAAATGGATTTTGGAGGCAGTTTCTCAAGTCAGGCAGGTAGTTCTCGATGTCTGCTTGAAGAATATATGATAATTCGAAGCAATAAACCAGCAAGCGCGATTGCCAATGAACGTAAAACATCGTGGATTTTTCGGTTCCAGTGCCAACTGGAGAGTTTAGTGTGCATTGCAGAGTTTATGGACGAGAGGGCTGTCAGGTGGACCGAAATTATCATACCTTTTCAAGTGAGGTACCGCACGAGTTTGCAAAGAATTGTCAGGGCGTTAAAGTCTTCGTTTTGGGGAATATTTATGATTAAAACAGCTACAGCAATAACAGCAACAGCAACGAAGAAAATAATGAAGATGAAATGTGAAATGCTCATGCCGTGGGAATCAAAGAAATAGTGGTTACAGGTAATTCGTATCTTTCAACTAAGAAAGACAATGAATAAGATACTAGAACACGGAAAAAATAGTGAACGAATAACGAGGTATCTTGCAGAAGCTCTGAAAATAATTCACGTTTTAACGGAATCACAACTTTTACACACACACACACACACACAAAATGGTGTTGATAAAGAATGTTGATTATGGACAAAAATTCCAGGTAACCGATATGATTTTTGCAACGATAATAATGTGACGAAATGAAGGGAACCGATGCTGCCTTTCCTTTGGCGTGTCAACGTTCTGAATCAGGTAGAAAGACAATAATAGATTTTGAAGATAGAAAAGAAGTATGAGAGAGAGAGAGAGAGAGAGAGAGAGAGACGGGGGGGGGGAGGGGCGTGGGGTGGGTAAGGCATAAAATGATTCCGATAATATCGATACAAAGCAGAAGTGGAAGAATTTGTTTGAAAATAATGTAAGAAATTGCATTAAAAAGAGCAAGAATTATGATGCATCCCTTTATCACCTGCACATGCCCAGAACTCTGGCTATCAGAAAATATCATCTCTACTGTACAACGACGAACAATAGAAAGAGAACGTAAAGGGCTCGGAAGAATAATGCGATAAAAGTCCCCCTTTGCTTCTTGAATATTTAATCCAACTTTAGAAAATGCAGCGACTGAGACCACCGCGAATAACGACTTTTTTTTTTTTTATATACCCATTTAAGGTCTCCTTTTTCTTTAATTAGGCCACAAAGAACAAAAGAATCTGTATCCAGATTTTAGAGCGGTTTTTGCCTGCCTTTTTGAAGAGACATTCAAATGAACTGATTTATAGCCGTACTTATTTGGGTTTCTGTCATTATTTCGACGTCTTTTGGTTGTTATATCTTTTTTTCCTCCATAACATCCCTAGGCACTTTTAAAGCGTAACAAGAAAGCCTATGCTACGAGGAGAGTCATATAAGAATCACGAAAATGAAGTTGCAATCCTAATTCGTAAAGCTAAATACTACATAGCTAAGAGCTCCCATAGTGAAATTAATTTACAATTAAAAGTAAACTATTTAGGACAAATAAGAAACAACAGATATCGGTCTGGTAAATGGACTATGTACAGCCAGCGACGAGAACATTGACGTCAAGTTCGTAAATTGGTTCAAAGTCAGTAATGAACAAAAATGTAAAGCAATTCAGTTTCGCCAAAAGTTGTGTATTTTTTGAATGGAATTCAGTTTCATAAAGTTGTTGATTTATTTCTTGAAATGGAATAACCACTTGCCTCTGTGGCCCACAATTCTGACGTGTGATTTATTTCTTGAAATGGAATAACCCACTTACCTCTTTGACCCACGATTCTGACGTGTGAATTATTTCTTGAAATGACCCACTAGCCTTTTTGGCCCACGATTCTGACGTGTGAATTATTTCTTGAAATGACCCACTTGCCTCTTTGGCCCACGATTCTGACGTGTAGTTTTTCTGAAATGGAGCCAACCCAATTTGCCTCTTTGGCCCACGATTCTGAGGTGTAAATTTTTTCTTGAAATGACCACTTGCCTCTTTATTTGATTCTGAGGTGTAAATTATTTCTTGAAATGACCCACTTGCCTCTTTTGGCCCAGATTCTGACGTGAATTATTTCTTGAATGGAATGACCCACTTGCCTCTTTGGCCCACGATTCTGAGGTGTGAATGCTTTCTTTAAATGAAATGACCCATTGCCTGTTGTGATTCTGACGTGGAATTACTTCTTAAATGGAATGACCCATTTGCCTCTTGGCCCACGATTCTGACGATGTGAATTATTTCTTGAAATAAATGACCCACTTGCCTCTTTGGCCTATCGATTCTGACGTGTTTCTTGGAAAAATGAAATGACCCATTTGCCCTTGGTCTACGATTCTGACGTGAAATGGTTTGAATGACCCACTTGCCTCTTTGGCCCACGATTCTGACGTGTGAATTATTTCTTGAAATGGAATGACCCACTTGCCTCTTTGGCCCACGATTCTGACGTGTGAATTATTTCTTGAAATGGAATGACCCACTTGCCTCTTTGGCCCACGATTCTGACGTGTGAATTATTTCTTGAAATGGAATGACCCATCCTGGCTTTTGGCCCACGATTCTGACGTGTGAATTATTTCTTTGAAATTATTTCTTGAATTCTGACCCACTTGCCTCTTTGGCCCACGATTCTGAGGTGTGAATTATTCCTTGATATGGAATGACCCACTTGTCTCTTTGGCCCACGATTCTGACGTGTGATTTTTTTCTTGAAACAGAATAACCCACTTGCCTCTTTGGCCCACGATGCTGATGCTGAAATGGAATGACCCAGCCTCTTTGGCCCACGATCTGAGTTGTTTCTTGAAATGGAATGATCCACTTGCCTCTTTTTACCATTTGACGAATTACTTGCCTCTTTGGCCCACGATTCTGACGAGTGTTTCTTGAAATGGAATATTTCCCCTGAAATGATTTCTAGCAAGCCCACTTATGAATTATCTTTATTTTGTCCCTGGCCCACGATTCTGACGAATTTTTTTTCTGAAACAGAATAACCACTTGTCCTCTTTGGCCCACGATGCGATTCTGGAATAACCCACTTGTCTTTGCATGAATTATTTCCTGAAATGAAATGACCCGCCTCGTCTCTTTGGCCCACGATTCTGTGTGAATTACTTGAAATGAAATAACCCACTTGCCTCTTTGGCCCACGATTCTGACGTGTGAATTATTTCTTGAAATGGAATGACCCACTTGTCTCTTCGACCCACGATTCTGAGGCGTGAATTATTTCTTGAAATGAAGTGACCCACTTGCCTCTTTGGCCCACGATTCTGACGTGTGAATTATTTCTTGAAATGGGATGACCCACTTGCCTCTTTGGCCCACGATTCTGAGGTGTGAATTATTTCTTGAAATGAAATGACCCACTTGCCTCTTTGGCCCACGATTCTGACGTGTGAATTATTTCTTGAAATGGGATGACCCACTTGCCTCTTTGGCCCACGATTCTGAGGTGTGAATTATTTCTTGAAATTGGATGACCCACTTGCCTCTTTGGCCTATGATTCTGACGCTTGAATTATTTCTTGAAATGAAATGACCCACTTGCCTCTTTGGTCCACGATTCTGACGCTTGAATTATTTCTTGAAATGGGATGACCCACTTGCCTCATTCGCCCACGATTCTGACGCTTGAATTATTTCTTGAAATGAAATGACCCACTTGCCTCTTTGGCCCACGATTCTGACGAGTGATTTATTTCTTGAAATGGAATGACCCACTTGCCTCTGGCCCACGACTCTGAGGCGTGAATTATTTCTTGAAATGAAATGACCCACTTGCCTCTTTGGCCCACGACTCTGAGGCGTGAATTATTTCTTGAAATGGAATAAACCACTTGCCTCTTTGGCCCACGATTTTGACGTGTGAATTATTTCTTGAAATACCAAGTTCTAAAGTTTTGTCGTCTTTGTCGCTGACTATAAATATTACGGATACACGCGGCGGCATGTTCTTTTGAGAATAGGTGCTTAGTAATTGATTCTTAAAGCTTAATCCTCTCAGAATAGGAAATGTTCCAGGATTTTGTTTCTAACTTAACAATGAGATATAAAACTCAAAACTTGTTGTAAGAAAGTAAGTACATTTTGTTGCTTAGATGATTCATAGTACATAAATTCATACATCCATATGATAATTCATCATAGTTTATCATATTATACTGATATTTTAACCAGGCCTCTTGGTTGATAATCTTAACTTTTTCAGGTTCCCAATTTTAAAAAATCTTTCGATGTAAATTTTTGTCAAAGACCGGTCAGCATTGATTTTAAAGACAAATTAAGCGTAAAAACAGATAAAATGTACATATTGTGTAATTTGGACACGAAATTGAAATATAGGATAGCTGAAGACATGAGAAAAATACCTGTAAGTAAATTACTGATCATCAACAATAAGATTAGGTTTTAGGGAAAAATAGAAGCAAATTTATATGTCAGTATACTTGTAAAGATCATGAAATATCTATGTACTTGCGTATAATTTATCCAGAGGTCTTTCATGGAAAATTATAAAATACTAAAAGCTCATACTTAGGTAAGCTTAGTTCCGAAATGCTAATAACGATTTAATACAATATTCGAAAATGAATCATGACGCTACAAAATCTTTCATGTGTTTTATGCCTTAGTATGATCAGTCTCCTACCACCAACGTTTTGTTTAATCATTTCGGGAGGAAGATTGATTCTCATCCTTATCACGCTCACTTTCCAAAGTATCCAAGCTGTAAGCCGTTGAGTAAAATGAATAAACTTTCCATTGAAAAAAAAATAGATAACATTTTACTAAATATAAATAAAACAAAAACAAAAAAACATGCACATGAACTGCAAGCAGTGACATCGTAGTTCACTCTACCCAGACGTTACATGATGATGGTAATATATTTACACTGACAGCGCCAATCAAAACAGCTCATGTGGTAGTTGTGGGTGTTCTTTGCCCTGTCTTGGCACGTTGAAACGCAAGGCATCGTGCCCATGCCCATATATCACTGTAGACAGAACGATGAACTCCTAGGAATAAGGTTACAGTGTTCTTGTTGACATGGCTAACACTTGCAGTCATCAGCCTTCATGTGAAGGATTTCATGTCTAGGAAATTTTCCATGAAGGGAGGAGACGTGCTAATAATAATAATAATAATAATAATAATAATAATAATAATAATAATAATAATAATAATAATAATATTATTATTATTATTAATATTAATAATATTATTAGTATTTTTAATATAATGTCACAATAACATATCAATGGTAGAATGTGAGACTTTATAAAAATGTATAGAAAACTTTCAGTCAAAGCTTTTTATACATTTTTATAAAGTCTCCTATTATAAATCTATTAATGGACCTTATACAAAGTTACTCTATTCTCGGCATTGAGGTTCACGCATTCTTGTTGCTCCTTATTATTAAAAATAAATCAGGTTTGTCGTCAAGTAAGAAGAAAAATTTAGAGACACTTACTTTCTTCTGCAGTTATCACACAGCGACGCTTTTCTAAATATTATCACGAATACGAATGAGATTTAAAAAAAATAACAAATACATTGGCAAGAAAAACTACTAAAAGTAAAACCTAAGGGCAGATAGCTGGAAACAGATTTTAAAAAATCCTGTGCAATACGAGGAACCTGTTCACAGTTCATATAAGATTTACAGATTCTTGTATAACGAATTTTCAATGAGCACTAAATGAAAAAAAGAAAGGCTAATGATTTCGAATGTTATAAAGGATATTAGGCAACCATCCAGATCTGATAATTGCTTTGACGTTATCAATACTAACACTGGCACCGGCAGACACGAACACTTAAGGCATGTGATACACATTGCAAGACACAGACACACACACACACACACACACACAGCCAACTTTCGCTCGGGGCTCGAATTACTAAATATAAAAGCAGCGGAAACTAGTTTTTGCCCGGTGTCTTGTTGCCGAGATGAGTAGATCGATAGGAAGAAACTGCTACTATTTCACTCTAATGAACATTCGGGGTTGTGTGCTTGTAGGGACATAATGGACCGTCATTAGCGAAATTGAACCTTAGGAGGAAGAAGAGAGCCCCGTTTGTTAAGGGGACCGTCTTCCCCCACCCCGAAAAGGAGGAGGAGGAGGAGGAGTTGTGTAATCATGGAAATTCCTAAAGATGCCACGCTCTGGAGTTGCTTTTTTTTCCTTGCTTGGGCCTTACTCGCTTTCAATTAGAAAAGGAGCTCTCTCTCTCTCTCTCTCTCTCTCTCTCTCTCTCTCTCTCTCTCTCTCTCTCTCTCTCTCTCTCTCTCTCTCTCAGCATACATGCAATAGGAAACACAGACGCGAACTGTAACAAGTACCATAACTACACTAATACAAAGTCAGTATACTAATATATATATATATAATATATATATATATAGAAATAGTATATATATATATATATATATATATATATATATATATATATATATATATATATATATATATATATATATATATATATATAT
>NC_089748.1:53803597-53811097 GCF_040412425.1 Macrobrachium rosenbergii
GCTTCCACCTCCATTACCACTGTCATCAACTTATAACAGTTTGTATACCTTTGTGTTGTTCCCATAAAAAAAAGTTACGTAACAGCGCCAACAATACACTACCAGTGGCCATAACAGCAACAGCTGCACAGCAGTAACATATAAATTACTGGTCCCAGATAAACAATGAAACGGCAACGGGAACATAGACGGTGATTTTACGGGAAGCCATGACGTTGAACGGCGCTAACTTTTCCGGAATTGCCGAAACTCGGGAACTTGAGATTAATTTACAGACTCGGTTAAGAGTTTCATCATGCAAAAGAATGTTCGCTATCTCTCCGAAAGTTGAGATGGATGAGATGCATCATACGAGATCGACGTTTTCGTAAATTTCGACTTTTAATTGGTATTTAGCATTAAATTTTCTTGAAAAGTAGTCGAAATGTTACCTGTCATTTTAATTTTAATGAGTCAGTTCTTTGTCACAGTAAAAAAAAAAACGACATATGGATGGTTAACGAGGCTGAACTTGTTATAAAATACAAATAATGCTTGATGTTTTTTACATTGTGGTATAATATTTGTTATTTGTCCACGATCTTGGGATTGGTTTACCGGAGATATTTTATTTAAAAAAAAAAAGAAAGTTGAAACAACTGGAAGCAAATTCTTAAATCATTTACAAAACCTAAAAAGCAATTCTTACTTGACAATGACGGAGCGTTCACGAATATCAATATTCCACTTCGATTATTTTTCGATCGCTTTCTTTGTATAAATGTTCTGAAAACTTCATCAAGCACAAGGAACTATTTATCATCTGGAACGAGACGAAAAAACTTCGCTTTCCCCCACGAGGTGCCACAGCTTCCTCTTTAGTGTCTCGTTCTCCAATTACCTGACATTTTATACCTCAAATCTCGCTTCCGCGTCGCCAGCGGTGATGAAGGTATCAGTACATCCGACATAATTTCCGTGAGGCGAAAGTGTCTTTTTACAGAAATTAACGCAGCGAGTGTGAGTTAGCTGAAAACAAATTAAATACGTAGTTCAGTTTTTTTTTTACGGGAACAGTGATGCTGTATTTTGTTGAATTGAGAAGGGTGTATTCTTTCTTCTTCTTAGAATGTTTTCTTGATGTGGCAGCTTAAGGTAAGCAAAACGTTGCAAAGTACGTCTGTGGTTAGAAAAGACAGTATTTCTTTTGTTCTTTCCATTTCCTTTTCCCTTCCCTCAAGTTCATACTTTGAATTTGTCACTTCATTTTTCCTTCTACTTCCCCGTACCTTACTTCCTATTCCTTCTCTTTCCATATTCCTTCTCTTTCCCATCTGCTTAGTTATATGCAGTGCAAAATTAATTCAAGAACAAACAAACCATGAGAATCAGAAAATTAGAAATAGGCCATCTAGCAGAAAGCCCTTTGAAGGTTTATCCTCCTTCCTTCCTTTGGAGGGACGCCGAACCTACTTTCTGTTTCTCGTTAATAGTTAGATTTACTATTTCCCATTTCGTCCAATTTCAAGCGTAATTGGCGAGTGAGAGAGACGTTGCCACAGGTACATATCATCCTTCCTAGCATTTTCGAGGCGCAGGTAATCGAGAAAGAATTAATTTCCCATCCAAACACTCGAAACACCAGACGACTATATTGGTAATATTCGAGAGGCTGAGTAGGTGGGTTAAGAGGAGGAAGAGAAGGGACGGGAAAGGAAGGGAAGGTGGAAGGAAAAAGGAAGAGAAAAAGGGCAGAGCGAGAAGAATATAAGGAAAGAGAAAAGAAGATGGAATGGAGAAAAGAAATACTGTAAAATAATTAGAAGGAATAGAAGGACGAACGAATAGGAAAAAATGGAAGAGAATGTAAAGGAGAATTGGACAGTAAAAAGATGGAGGAAAAAGAGATAAGAGGAAGAAGAGAAAGTTAAGGTGGAGGAAGCGGAAAAGAAGAGGAAACAGGAATTGGAAGAGATATACAAGAAAGAAAAAATGGACGGTAGGAAGTGGAGAATGTATTTGATATTCATGAACTGCTCATCTCTAGAAATGCAAGAACACACGAAGATTTTATCTATAGGGTCATCGAAATGGGGGTTCTCAGAGAGTGGGATGCTGTTGATGGTCTGTTTGGCATCAGGGGAATCCCTGATGAATCTTTCATGTATTGCTTCGCATGAGGAGGATTGAGGAAACTCGTAAACCTGTTCGCTTTATTTCTGTTGTAACGTTGCAGTGAATTTGTTGTGTGCAATGTCTGCCCTGTATGGCACTAGGCTGTAGGACGTTTTAACCCATGATCGACTTAGGGTCTAAGAAATGGCGTCACGATTTCCAGTTTTATAAGTGTACTTCTACTGGGTATAAGGAAAGAAATTATTTTATCTCAGGTGGATGTTAGGCGTATTCCTTGCTGCAATTCTCCCTAGGAAGACGGGTTTCTTATTCATTTTGCTTCAGTATGAAGCAAAATAATTCGGGCATTGCAACTTATCTGTGTCAGGGTTCTAAAAGCAATATATTGTTGATGGTTTTGTTCCTTGTCTATGACATTTCCTCTTTGATTGTAGATGTCATAAAATTGTGACAATACAGAATATGTAAAGGGGTTCAAGAAGAAATGGATTATTCTAGAAATACAAACGTAGGTAGTATAAATCTAGGGCAAAGAGTTTCACAGGAAAATTAATATTCTGAAAATTTAGACAAGGACAGAGTTCTGCAGGAAGGACTGCTCTAGGGCTTCCGAGAAAGAATGGATAGTTTCACAGAAAGGATAAATATAAATTTGAAGAAGAATTGGACTCCCACTGGAAGTAATAAAACTGGGATACACAAAGAATAATGAAGATCCAGAGGAAAGATGGCCGGATATAGGATCACAGAATAAGAAAGAAAGTCTCATAGTAGGAAAATTAATCAGAATGACTGACCCTCAAAATTCATAACCGGAAAAAGTGAGTCGTGAAGGTCCGACAGGAAACTTTCACAGTAAAATTGATTTTACATCTAGGAAAATAATACATCAGCGATGTTCTATCTGGTACAGAAACTTTTTTCGACAGTAAAATCATGAATAACATAAAAAAAAAAACGATAATTATTATTCGTAGTTTTCCAGCCTCTCTTTCAACTGCATCTGATCGAAGTGTACAATGAGAAGAAAGAGTCAGATTTCACTGTCTCAAAGTCAATTACGTAGAGGTACAAAGGCAGTAAACTTTTATAACTTAACAAATAGAGGAATGGAATTATTTAATTTCAAATAACTCTCTAAACTACCAATGCTTGGAATTAAAATCTTATAGCATAAACTCTGGTTTAAACACTTATAAAAGCATAAACAGAATCTACTAGTCACTTTTTGCCAAATACGTATGCAATTGTAATAGCCATAGTGCCCTCTTAACTTCACGAATTCTTCACACCTTTTTGCATACGCTTGTCACTACAAAGCTTTAGATTCAAATGCAAGAAATATAAAGTAATTCTGATGTCCGGTAGCAGGAATCAAACCCGCATCCAGGGTAATCACAACGAGGTCACGTTGCCGAACTGGCCACGATGACCTCTTAACTTTGAGACGTCATCCAACTTTCTGGATACGCTCAAAACATGGCGCGTTAGTAAGTATTCGTTGGAAGATCACATGCGTTGATTCAATTCTTGCTTCAAAAGGTGCAATCCCACTAATTTGTTCCCCACGCAGATCCAAGGTTTGTAGTGATAAGCGTATCCAGAAAGTGCGAGGAAGCTAGGTGAGTAGTTAAGATGTCATCTTGGCAATTAAAATACATATCTATCTAAAAGTGATAGCAATATATATAGTATATATATATATATATATATATATATATGTATATATATATATATAGTATATATATATATATATATATATATATATATATATATATATATATATATATATATATATATATATATATATATATATATATATATATATATATGTATATATATAAATATATATATATATATATATATATATATATGTTCCAACTGTATAATCGAACCAAGTTAATCTCTGTGTTGTGTGAAATATTACGATATCACCACAGACACAAGGACGCTTTTTACACTTATATACATATATCAGAATATGTATATATATATATATATATATATATATATATATATATATATATATATATATATGTGTGTGTGTGTGTGTGTGTCTGTGTGGTCTATTAGATATCGTAATGTACCGTATCATTTAATTTGAAAGTTGTTGTTATAAGAAACTGGAATACGATATTGTTTTATCCCCGGAGGTTGAAATGTAAAACAAGAACATGAATATTGTTAAGGCAAGCAATTTAACAGGAGTAAAAAAAAATGAATAAGAATTGCTTCCAGTGACACGCATGATGAATGGCTTAACGTTGCCATTTTGGACGAAGTAAGGCCGAGGTAAAGTTAATATTCATCATAGGCGTATTTGGAGTAGGAGGAAGCGTGTGTGGGCATGAACTGTTGAAGGAAAAGTAAATGTTGGGATAACGGGATGAGGAGTTCAGCGGATAGATGAAACCTATCTCCGCATTGCATTTGCTGTGTAAATAGGAGACTGACTGAAGGAAGTCACCATATGCATTAGGGAAAGTGAGAAGCAAGCAGTTTAGGGCTCCTGAAGAAGTTAATGAAAAAAAAGCATGCTATCTATGAAGGGGAATCAGAACATTAAATTTTAACCAGAAAAGGATCTAGGATAAATTTATCTATAAAATACATTAGAATTTAATGTTGAAACACAGACTGGATATTTTTGTGTGGTCTCCGAATGTTGATCGAATTAGAAATAAAGATAGTGAGGCAGGAATAAGCGGGTATACGTTAACCTTGTAGTTTTAAAGAGTGACTAGAGCTGTTACAAGTTAATGTAACGACATCAGAGTTGGAGAGGTTAACTGTTAGGATTTTGTGAGGTGTAATTTTAAGGTGTAGAAATTAAGACAGAGTGGATCACAAGGAACGAAGCATACATTACAGTACCTTAAAGGAACATGACGTTTAACCAACAGAAATAACTTAAAATTTCACACGTTCACATAAGGAGACATAAGATTCTTGTATCTTCTCACACTCACACAAAAAGAGACCAACCTGTGTAGTAGTTAGTTCTTTTGCCTTGGTAGAAAATCTGAGTGTTTAATTAGCAAGCGGAAAGCGGTAGGAAGTGTAATTTTTTTTTATAAAACGCCATTTTTCGGTTCTCAGTATTAAGGACTAAATGGTCTACATACGAATATATTTCAAGATAGCTGACTAACAGTGAATCGGAGTGGAGGGGTTTGAGAACCTGTAGTTTAAATAAATTCAGATTTCGAACATGACTGGTGAAACCTGTCAGATTATGCCGATGTCTGCCATTTCATATGTAAAATGTATGAGTATGCAAGCGATTTTTTTTCCACATATAAGGTGATTGGAGCTGTGGTGTGATTCAATTGTAAATTAGTAGTGTGCGCGTATAAAATGTTCATGTCTTAAGGCAAGTAGAGGAAAATTACTATAGGCAATGAGAAGAGTTTGCTCATAAGGAGAAGAAAGAGACTGTTGTTGGTGGGAGTAAGAATAAGAGATGCAATCGAACTCTTATGGTGATGGAATTCAAACCGAATGGAGTTCAGACTGAATGGTGAATGCAAGAGGTGACATGCACGACCTTACAAAAGTTGGGAAACACCAAAAGGGTTGATTCACAGTTAAGAAAAGCGAGGTGAGATTCACAAACCTTTTGCAAGATTCCATGCAGAAGAAAGATGTCAACTCAGCCATTTTCCTGTGATGTATTAATATTTGTTTGATTGGCTTACCAAACTAGCGTCAAAACATCAAACACTCTCTCCTAAACGTAAGTGCCTTTGATGCGTATGCTTAAAAAAGATTGGCTCTAAAATTGATTTTCTGTGTAATGTTTGAGCAGAACTGAAAGGGTTTGGGTATGTTCAGCGATGGTGACATAATTTGATAATTGTGTGTATACATTAAGTTTCCCTAGAGCAAGAATAGCGTGAAAATCAGAGATTTGGCGAAATCACTGAACAGGTGTTTAAATAGAAAAAACCCTGAATGTATGTAATAGATGACTTAGGTAGGAGTGGCTTGCTGACATAATATTTTGTGCGATAGTTTTGATTTATTTTTTACTAAATCTTTTACTATTTGCATTAGATTTTCTATTTCATTAATTATGTGTCTTCTGTTAAACAAAGTAGATTTCTCTGAGATGAACACAAACAGACATGAACCATTATATATATGTATGAAGCTGGTTTACACACACACACAGCATATATATATATATATATATATATATGTATATGTGTGTGTGTGTGTGTGTGTGTGTGTGTGTGTGTGTGTGTGTGTGTAAAATTTACGTTAGAATATGTACGAACACAAAAAAGTGGCATAGATTTTTTATTTTGAGTAAATTTCCTTTAAAATACCAAAGGGTATAAGTCACTGCTTTCATTTCATGGTTTTTCTGTGCCGAAAACTACATGGGTGCCTTGTCCGTATAATTTTGCATTTATAATTTTCTTTCATTCGTAACAAATAATAAGAAAATCGCCGAAAACACCAACTGATGAATTGGGGAGAACTATCGTTTTTAAACCATTTTTGTGAAACTCCACAGTGAAGTATACAAAAAAGAATCCTTGTTCGTTCTATCTGATTTGCAAGCTGCTATGCTTTCACTGCAAAGTGATACCCATAATCTTTATTCTTTTGAGAACCGGATCCATTGGTTACCTTTAGATGAACATTTCAGAGGAAAATTGTTTACACGAGTGATTAATGGAATTATAAATCATAGAAGCATAAATGTGCTTGAAAAAATACCAGTATCCTGATAAGATATTTAAATTATGCATCCTTTTTCGATGCACCTTACGCTTCTCATGTGACATTTCCAATAAGTAATTCTGAAGGGAAAAAATTCATAGACGCCATAAAGCTCTATTTAATTCCAGGCAGCTCAATATTTCTTTCAAGGCATTCGTTTTATGAAGCTTGGCCTGTTGGAAGGTATTGTATATTAAAGGGAGTTTTCTCTCTTCCTCGTAAAGTGTACCGAAGAATTTCCACTTTTATTTCCTTTCCGTTAAGTGAAACTCTAAATGTTGATAAAGGTGAATATGTAGTAATAATATACACAATTACTAAAAGTGATACGAAAATTGACATTAGTGATAAAATTTATAATGAAAATGAGTATAGATTTACAGGTAGTAATAACGATAAATACTTGCACATGCAGAAACCTAGAAAAATAAAAGATATTTTGCTTGCAAAATTTTGGATGCATAACTAATTCTGCTCTAATACAAACGCATACGCACAAACTGGGGTTCAGTATTCATAATGACACGAAAAGACATCTTGAATAAACAAAAAGTATCAATAATATCATATCTATATATATATATATATATATATATATATATATATATATATATATATATATATATATATATATACTGTGGAGTATATATATAT
>NC_089748.1:53816097-53841097 GCF_040412425.1 Macrobrachium rosenbergii
CCAACGTTATCTCACGGTGTCTGTGACAGTGCCTTTCAAAACAGATAAATCATGTACAATAAAAAATGTGGAAGGAAGATTATGCTGATTCCTTCGTGCCTGTAGTGACTGCAGGAGCCACACGAACAACTCCCAAAGTGAGGAAGATTTTAGTGACTGGTTGTAAGAGTGGTCTTCACTGTAGGTGTTCCTTGTAATCCTTTGACGTTTTTTGTTTTGATGACTGTGCAGTTATAGACGTGTCTCCCCGTAGTTATGAAGATTATTTTATTAATAACTGTTACATGATTACGAATGCTATTGTGTACATGTCCATGTCCGTTTATGGAAGTATTGCATTTTAAGATCGTCAGAAATTTTTTGTGGCTCGCCCTCGAAAGACCTGCATGGCTAGGACTAAATTAACTTTCATGTGGAAGCTTCTCCTCTTGGTGTAGTTATTGATACAGAAGAAGGCGTCAATAAAGAAGTGTTATTTATTAGTTTTTTCTCCAAGATATATCTTTCATCACAATTACCATCGGCGTATCCTTTGGCACTCAGAACACCATATTAGGGCCTTGAATATTAATAATCAGGATGAGAGAAAATTAAAGTTAAAGAAATCTCAGAATTGTGGCAAGCCTGTGTATTTTATTGCCAATAGTTTTTTTTTCTTCTTCTTCTTCTTTAGGACGATAACCTTCCTTTAAGATGAATTGTGTTTCTTTCTGTGAAATACCTCAATATATTCAGCTTGACTAGAAATGTAAATGTAACCCATCGGGATGGGCAGATATGTCTGGTTGCAGAAATAGCAAACAGACAAACGAATGCGCTGAAGGAAGTAAGAGAACAGTTGATACGGTGTGTGTAATTCTCCACGGTGAAACAGAGCTATTAAGAAGCCTTCTCTTCAAGATTAAACCGACCGGCTTAACTACGCCCAGCTGCTGAGAAACATTCCCTCCGAATTTAAGCCGATGCGGCTTAAGCAAACCCATCTACCTAAGAACTGTTTAGCCCACAGAATGTCAAAGAACAGTGTGTCATAAGCAAGGATATCGTAAACACATCGACCATAAGTCGAGAAACCTGCGCCGCATCCGTAAGCAGACGGACGGACGGCTTCTGAGAACGATACGATGACCTCTTGGCGTTACAAACCGCCGTCCCCCGCTGACAGTGGACACATTTCAGACATGCGTCGTTGAGACACAATGAGCTTTATGATGTCATAGGAATGTCGAAACTAGTGTGAGTCATCTCCTTGACATGAACATGAGGGAAGCACCTATTTTTCTTCTTCTTCCTCTTCTTCTTCGTCTTCTTCTTCTTCTTCTTCTTCTTCTTCTTCTTCACACCTTTAATATTGGAGTTGATATCATGCGACACTCATTTTCCTTTCCTTACTCACCGCTTGAGTAATACTGCAATAGTGGGGGCATGGCCAACTTTTGCTCTTTCGAATCTTTGTTTGTTTGACTCCTTCGAATTAGGGAAAGCTTTGGCCACGTCCTAAGAAAAGACAAACAAATAAGCGCAGAGTTGGCAGAAATTCATGCGACATTATTTACGTCTTCATCGTGGCCAAGTCTTTAGAGAGAAGGTTGGGAGTGGATTAAAAGGCAAGAAATAAATTAATTAATGGTTTCTTGGAGCCATTGACTTACAATTAAAATCTCAATGGCAGGAACAACAGAAAAGGGTTAATACTAAATAAGGTATGGGAGAAAGAAAGGCATTGAAAATGAGGATGATAGTCGTAGTAATGACGACGAAAGTGATGGAATAAGTTTCAAGAAATTCGGAAAAGATTATACAGGAGATCGCATGGTATGGCGAGAAAAACAAATGAATCAGAGATAAAATATATTTACCAAGAAATACACCTTAAATTCTGACTTTCAGGTCACATCATTGGCTAAAATAGAGGTTCTTCAGAGATGAGACAAAAACTGTACATCAATAATAATAATAATAATAATAATAATAATAATAATAATAATAATAATAATAATAATAAATCATTTCCTTGGTTAAATCATTATTGAGCATTAATTAAATCAAAGGAAGAATTAAGGAGTTGCTGACTATCAATTGATGGCAATGAAGGACTTCTATGATAAAGAAATAATATTGCAAAAGTAGAAAAATTAACTTCAAATACGTAATATTATTGTTTCGTGTAAATAACAAAAGATATGAGAAAAATGAATGTCCTTAGGTTATTACTGTTTTATTACATGTTTTTACATATTTGAGTTATTACTACTGTATTTGACACAGTTATATGGTATTATTATTATTATTATTATTATTATTATTATTATTATTATTATTATTATTATTGATAAAAATCTCATAATCTCATGAGTCACTACGATGAAGAATAAATCACAATGATGTCAGTGTAAGTATATATTAATATATATATATATATATATATATATATATATATATATATATATATATATATATATATATATATAATATATATATATATATATATATATATAAATATATATATATATATATATATATATATATATATATAAAGAGTGGCTTTTGAGAACCTGCTTGATTCTCGAAAGCTCTCGTTTTATATCTGTTTTTATATATGTTTCTCGAAAGCTCTCGTTTTATATCTGTTTTTATATATGTTTACACTGACATTAGTGGGGATTTCTTCACCAGTATTATTATTATTATTATTATTATTATTATTATTATTATTATTATTATTATTATTATTATTATTATTATTATTGTAGAAACAAATCCAAAGTTATTTATATGTACATATATTTAAAGGTAAATTTGTACAGATAGCTTTCGGGAATCTGCACAGAATCATCTTTAAATATATGTACATATACATAAATGTGGATTTGTTTCTCCAGTTGAAGACTCATGCTACTATTATTATTATTATTATTATTATTATTATTATTATTATTGTGTATTATTATTATTATTATTATTATTATTATTGTTGTTGTTGTTGTTGTTTTGATAAAACTTTGTCGGTTAGCACCCTTGAGGTTAGTGATTATTTTCTCTGATTATTTTTGAAGTTCACAGATCGATTTAAATAAGAAAACCTGACAAACCTGCAGTGTTCAGGATTTGATACTAGATGTTAAAGGTTTTATTGTAGATATTTACCGTGGCGTGTTTTTCAAGTTTTTTTTTTTTTAATATAAAGCGCGACGGTCTGTTCTATTCTTTGATGAAAATGTAAATTAGTACCTAGGTTGTTGGTGACTATTTTACCCAAATTATTTTTTTTGTTTCATTCCATTTTTCCAGTTTTTAATGAAACATAGGAATTGTGTCTCTAAGATTTATTGGACTATTTTCCTAATTATTTTTTATAATGGCCTATTTCTAAGGATCAGCGGCCAATTTAAAGGTCAAAATATTATTTTTCTCTGGTTTTCATGAAACTTTGCAGCTAAATGCCTTTGTGATTGAGGATTGCTTTTCACAAATATTTTTATCTTGACCTACTTTTTAAGGTTACAGATCGATTTGAATGTCAATATTTTGTTTTTCTCTGGCTGGTGAATACTGTTTATTGTACCACTGGAATTTGTGAAAATTTTTCCTAAATGTCTTCGACACTGACACATTTTTGAAGTTCACAGGTCAGATACAAAGCCATATTTTTTTTTAGGAGTTTGTAGGCATCCCTCTCCCAGCATCGATTTTTTTTTACCTTGTCCTATTTTTCAAGGTCGCAGGTCTATTTAAAGGCCAAAGTTTTAGCATTTGCTTGTCAAGCTCTCAGATACCATGGCAGTTTTTTGAGGTGGCGTATTTCATCCCGCCAGTATGCTGTCAATCATTTGGCCGCCGTCTTCTATAAAATTCTACTGTTCCTACTCTTACTTTGTTATTATTTACAATTATTTCGGCAGTAAAAATATTTATTATAATCTGTGATTTCGAAAACTTTTCAATAAATCGTTTACTGCGATGATTACATTCAAGTGCAATTCCATTATCTAATTCGGTGTCGTTAGTAGGATCTCACCTTGAGGAATGTAATTAACATTTTAACTTGTGTAATTTTGTTGCTGTTGTGAATTTGGCAGTTTCCACCGAACTGTTGTTCCTTATGCGAATGAAGATAAAACAGAGCAAAAACAAGAAAAATGGGAGATTCAATACAGATGAGATGCGTGAGAAAATAAATGAACAATAAATAACGAGTAAAAGGGGAAATTAGTTTAGATAATGTATGTCACAAAAAGAAGGCAATTTAAGACGGTATTGCAGCAGTAGTATTTATTGAGCTCAGTAAATGTTACGAAACTTTGTTTTCATTATTTTGTGGGCTTCAACCCAGGTGCATAATTTCACGGTTCTTTATGCCTTGAAAGAAGACGAGAATGGTACCTGTTGCATTGTTGTGTTGATTAGCACCAAGTGAAAGGGTTGCCCCGTAATCGAATTTCTTGTAACCCAGGCTTTTATGTCGTTTAAAAAGACTAGAGGGAAAAGTAAAAAATCATAAAACCAATGCAAATAGCCGTTATATAGTGTGTGAAAGAATAAATTCATGATTGTGCTGATTATCAAATGAAAGACAAACGAAAGACAAACATTTGTTAAGCATTGTTCAACGTCTCATTTGTAACGGCGTATTTCAGTCAGTGCGTCACCCGATGACAATGCATGATGACGAACTATAGTATCATTAACCAAAGTTTTTGTCCTTTGCATTCATTGCAAAATATATACTCCGGGGTCTGCTTAACAAAACTGCTCTTATATCGGCATTTAGGGACGTATTTTATTTAAATTCTCTTCACATTATGTTAACATTCTCCCCATTTCTTCAAAAATGTTCATGACTAACCTTTGCCATGACAAAGAAAGAAATTACATACTTCTTTTGGTCATTAAAACACACCTTCTGTATGTACTTAGAGATGTGAGAAAAAAAATCATACCTTGCCTGGATCGAACAATACCTACATTAACAGACAGAAAAAGCATGATCTCAGCAGTATTAGTGAAAACTATGCAATTTCGCAGTACGTAAAGGGAGTAATAACTCAGCTTAACGCCAAAAAGGCTCTGCATAATGGCCCCGAATTAGCATTCATTGTATGGAAAAGAGCGTAAGTAACCAAACAAATAAACAAGGTTTAAAAACCAGGGACGATGACCAAAAACTGCCGTCCATCGTCCCACCCTTCTTTCTTCTTCCCAAGAACGCGAAGGAGGTTAGGTTACATAAACTACAAGATGTGGGTGACAGTTACACTTGTAACGTAAAATATGAGCCATTAAGGTCTGACTTCATCCAATTATCGGCCTTCAGAAAGATGTTACAGCGCCAGCCGAAGGCAGGGATCAAAGAGACACTTGAAGGAAATGTCTCAGCCCATTTCTGAAGTCCCTTTAGAAATGGCCCGTCCGGGGAATCTTCCTTCCTGTCAGATCTAAGGGAAAAGAAGTGGTGGAAAAAAAGGAGGGCCGACATAAAGCCTCATTGGAAGAGATGGACGAGCGTGAGAGGCTGCCATTTTTGGGGTTTTCTTTTATAACTTTTGGTCATACCCACTCGACGGCCGCCGATCTTTGACGCTGAATTGCTTCTGTCCCTTGTCCTCTTGTCGTTGGCTTCCGCTTTAATTGCGCTTCACTAAATCTGTTTCATCGTTCGGAAGAATCATTTTCATCCCCTTTAATACATCTGATAATGTTATTTCTCAGTGGTGACCTTGATACAAATAATAATCACTAAACGTATGTCACTTCATTACACTGTTGTTGTATAAAAGTTTTCTCTTGTCTTGCGAGATAAGAGATCTAAGTAGCCTCAGTCAAGACTTCATAATACCTCCAGAGCAGTGCTTTTCTTTGTTTACAAAGCAAACACCTTCTTCTCATTTACAAAGCAAACACTTCTGCCTCTCCTCCTCAAGTAGTAAAGGACACGAGAAAATTAGAAGTTTAGCCAAGGAAAAAGAGATTATTTGAGATGCAATTAGAAGACAGTATAATTCACTTTTACATGACAAGAGACCAAAACATAGGTTACTCTGCCATACTCAAGCATGCTCGCTTACAATTTTGCACTAATGACAACATCCAGAAATATGTATTTAAAAAGTACGACTCCAGATGTGAAAAGTAATAATAAAGGTATTTTATTTTATGTTTTTAATTTATTTTCTTTAAATAAACTTCGTTACATAATGAATGAGGAGCAAATTTTGACAGCTGTTCCTTAAGATACCAAATACTTCAGCTTATATAACATAAGATTGTAGGAAGTATTCTATATGCCATAGTGCCTACATTATGTACAATAATACCTAAATGTTTATGGAATTATCTGCATGCATATATATATATATATATATATATATATATATATATATATATATATATATATATATATATATATATATATATATATATATATATACATACATATATATTATATATATATATGTATATACATATATGACATATATATATATAATGTGTGTATAATATATGTAATTTATTATATTTTTTTATTAAATTTCCATTGTTCTGAATGTTGAATCATTAGCAATCATCAAAGAAACGGCGCATCTAGCTCTAAAAGTAATAAGAGTTTACCGCTGCTCATCCCACCGTTCACCTTTGTTTTTTTTTTTTTCCACACTTCATCTCCTGTCTGTAAAACACCCACCGTTGTCATATCGCCAGGGAGCTTAAACAAGCTGCGAAAATGAAGATGGCTTGTAGCAACAAGTCACTAAAATCGATAAGAAACTGGTTTTCTTGATCGATCTCCCGTTTTTTCTTTTTCGCCTTTTTTTCTACTCCCTGGGCATTTCAGATTAGGGTAAAGGGGTAGGGGCAAATAAGCCCAGTGACTAATGGAGTGAGGAGTGTGTGTGTGTGTGTGTGTGTGTGTGTGTGTGTGTGTGTGTGTGTGATCGTTTGGTACAGGGTGGGTTGTGTGTGTATTGATCATTTGCTCGTTGTTATTTATGGTTCTGTGAAGCTAGACAAATTCCGAGTTTATTTTCTAGCTCTTTTGTATAGCAGATACTTTTCGCAGATTGAAATACCTTGGTTCATCTCTCTTCCCCCCTCTGACATCCTCCTTGGTTACAACTCGTCCTCTCATTATTTTTTCGATCCTTAATTGGTTCTGATTTTAAGATAAGTTTTGAGTCAGTAAGGTGCAGTAGCTAAATTCATTACCTCCAAGACAGTTTCTTTGGTTTTATCTATCATCTCTCTTTCATTTGTTAGATGGTGACCAAATCTAGTTCCTCTTAATTCCAACCTTTTGGGCATCTCAATTAGCTATGGGCATAATTTAGATTATCAAATTTGCTTCGGAATACTAGTTGTCCTTTTTTTTTATATATATGAATTTCATACTGACATGCGGTTCCCTTTTCGAAATTTCTCTCTTTCATCTTGCTTCGTTTCCAGTGTAGACAAAAATTTTTAATATGAATAAGTTTTCGTTTCTCCTTAAGGTAGGAAAAATGTCGATTTTCCGTTGGTACTGGTTTTTGTTGGTACTAAAACGGGCAGAGAGACAGCCTTTTTGTGGTTATACAACACCTGGAAAGCCTGTTCCTGAAATTTATCGTTTACTGTGCTGAAAACTGCAACACTGAGACTACAAAAATAAAATAAATAAGTAGAAGGTTATTGTTTCTTCTTCCTAAATAGAAGAAACAATTTTATTTTCTTCCTTGGAAGTTAATCATTCTTTTCTACGTAATATCATCCCTGTCGCTACCATGAGTGCTACTCTTGATCCATTATATTCAGTCATTATACCTTACTCTTCCTATATTGCAATTACGAACTTGATTAGGTTTCTTACCTCTGTATTGCACTCGCACAATAGATTTACACTCGTCTTTCAAAAGTACAAATAAAAGTGCACGAACTGCGTGTTTGCTTGTTTGTTGATATTATGGCTTTACCTGACCTACATGCATAATTGGATCATATTTGCGATACCTTGCTATGACAAGAGTCAACGTTTTCATAGATTTGGTTAATGTAGGTGGAAGGATTTCAAATTAGATTACACTTCTGAAAAGTGATAATGACCCAGTAAGAGGCTTTAATTGTTATTCCCGTAGCACTGGGACATTTTAGTTAGTCGATAAAACCCTACCAATATATATGTATATATATATATATATATGTATATATATATATATATATATACAATATATATATATATATATATATATATATATATATATACAATATATATATATATATATTCTCATTTATATATATACTTTGTAACTTTTATATTCACTAATGTTAAGCCACAAATAGCGTTTAACATCGAATTCACGATACCATGTGGAATAACTTTCACCTGTGGGGAATTATTAATTAATAAATTCTTCTGCACCGGCCGGGATTCGAACTGTGGCCTGGTTTAAACATATATATATATATATATATATATATATATATATATATATATATATATATATATATATATATATATATATATGTGTGTGTGTGTGTGTGTGTGTGTGTGTGTGTGTTTGTCTGTGGCCATGTGTCTCTGCCTCTAGCAGATTCATTATATCCTTTATGTTTGACATTACCAAAATCAAAAATCATTGGCACTGTAATGCCGTAGGGCAAAGCCATTTTATGCCGGATGCCATTGTTGATGCAATTTAGTAATGTTCGCGCTCAAAATGGACAATTGTTCATCTGGTTCTAGACAATAAAGCAGTGCTAATGGTAAAAGTTTTCCATTTTTTTAATTGATATTAAAAAATGCTACTCTTGCAAATATTTGAATTGCATGATTTACTCTCAGATTTAGGGTAGGGGTTATGGAAGATATTGTGAGGGCGTTTGAGAAATGCAGCATTTTTTGTTTTGACCATCCGAAAATGACTGAAGTCTTGTTTTAGAGACAATTTGCTTAATGAGCAATGCCTTTTCTTATTCCATTAATACCATTAAATTTTGGAAAACTTGACTAGTTTCTCGTGCAAATGCCTTCATCATTATGTATTTTTTATTGAAATTATTGTAAATTTGTTGCAGATTACAATGAATGGTGGGTTAAGATATTATTATGACATGAGTTTCAAGGCTTGATCACCATAAATATCTTTTTCATACTTTTTATACTTTTATGCCTTTTATACCTATTAATACTGATGTCATAAGCAAAGTTCAAACTTTACAAATAAACTTTTTAAAAATTTGTGTAAATTATCATATTTTCATAGAAAATAAGGCAAGATTTATATACCCTACAACAAGAACATAATGTTTCCCCTTTTATTTTTTGCAGGTAAGGGCAAACGTACTTTTCCAGTGTGTAATGCCGTATTTCCGATGTATCGCCAACTGAAGGTATGATTATTAATTTAACTTTGGGGTTCCTTTGTTCTGGGGCAACATGAGTAGGGATATGTAACTAAAATGAATTACTTCATTCGTAAATGAAAATTTATTATGTTGGTAAAACGCAAGAAAATATAACATTCAAGTAGCTGGATTGCTGATGCTCGATACCCTTCTCGCAATTCCGAAGCGATGATTTTAGCACCAGTGTCACTTCTTATGGCGCTGTCACCTCGCTGTCACAGTGTCTTTGGCCGGTGGCGGATGAGCACCAAATGACCAATGCCTTTGTCCCTTGACATTCTGTAGCCTACGGGTTGAGGGCTCTCTAAGGCTCAGTTCCTCTGTTCTTACTTAATTTCGATATGGGCAGTTTGTTCTGTGTAGTCGTTCTATGAGTTACATTGCACTATCTTGTTCTCAAAGAATGTAAATACAATATGCATGATAGTGAATTAGCAAATAGTGATAGTCATATATTGAATAGCTTACCTTTCATTGGAAAGTCCAAACTTTGTATGCCCTTGTTATTACACAGTTAGAATATGACCTGTTCATTAATTGATCATCGGCCTGATGATGATATACGTTAAGTTCGAAAAATTGCATTGTCACATCATTAACTAAGAATACCAGTATTTTAGACATGGAATAACGTTCGGTCCACACTTTCCAGAATATTTCATTTGTCTGTGACCTTTATAAAAAGGCCCATAAACCCTCCGTATAATTACCAGAACGTATGAGACGTGATGTTTTTGTTGTTGTTATTGGTATCTATAACTAACAGGTTGCTCCGGATTCGGTTTGTCTGTTTGTGCGTCTTTTGTTATGGTGAAAGTTATACGTGAATTTTGGCTAAAAATTTTACCAAGGTGGGTCTCATGACTGGCAAGAAGTGAGTGTGGAAGAGATTGGGATGGGGGGGGGGGATTTTTCAGCATTGGAGTAGTTTTGCGGTCTCCGAACGCTCTGATTATTATTATTATTATTATTATTATTATTATTATTATTATTATTATTATTATATATACGGAAGAAATTATTCAAATACAGACACTTTGGATAAAATACATTGTTCCTTTATAAGTAACAGTTTTTCATGATTAAATTTTAACGATATTCTGTAATGACGAATGCTGATGACAATAATTTACCACAAATGAAGTAACAAGTCGTTATTTGTAAAATATTTCATCATATATCATAACTGCATTGCAGGAAATAAGGGTAAAACTCAGACGCGCAGAAGGTGATTAATCGCTGTTTTTCTTTTCTTTTTTGTTTACATTCAAGCTACCGCTTGGTTCGTATCCAGTAATTTTTATGTGGTTTGTAAGCAACAATTTAATCATCGATTTGCTGATTTTTATACTAAAATTTAACGTAACAACTAGCAGCCTGTTAATTTCTGTCAGATGGGAGCCACGCCCCAAAGGAGAAAAGCGCTTGAAGCTCATCCGACACTGAAACCTCTCAGACTGACAGGTCGAAGTCCTGCATTTAGGAAAACTATAGGAAATCATGCACTGAGATGTTGTTTCACTGAAATTTTAAAAGAAATCATAAATGAAAAGATCCTGCAAAGCATACAAAAGTCATTAAATGCGAAAAGAAAATCAGAGAATTAACCAGCAATAAAAGTAATAAGTAGGCTATAGCAGTGCAATAATGTCCTCGCCTTTTAATATAAGACTTCACCGTTAGTTGAAAGATGGTACATGGCTTTGTTTACCGAAGTTTCACAGAGACTTTAAAAAATGGTATGCAAGTTTAAGAACCAGCAAATGAGAGGGCGTACCATATGTTAGGAATTTGGCGGGTCTCTGTATAAATAATATACGTTCGCCAGTGAGACTATCATGAAACAGGAAAGAACAGCTGACACTGCAGAATTGCCAGAAGCAAGGTGCCTTTGAAATAACGGGCTGGTGCCGGTGTCTTAAAAGGGATTACATGATTCATCGCTTTATTTTATATAATACATACATACACATATGTATATATATATATATATATATATATATATATATATATATATATATATATATATATATATATATATATATATATATATTTACTCTGCTGGGAAAATTAGGGTATAATAATTTAATTTTCATAGTGTTATAGATTTAATATTTAAACGTCTAGAAATGTGAGATTATATTCTATGAATATGAATGATACACGAACCTGCCGAGGCTGGGATTCAAAGCCAGGGCCTGTGGTTCATATACCGTAAGCCTTGGTTTTCAAGAAGGGCCAGATGTACATATCGGTTATAATTAATTTAGGTTTAAGTTATTCCCAAGTTATAGTGAATTGATATATATATATATATATATATATATATATATATATATATATATATATATATATATATATTATAAAAATTAATTTTATGTGTATATATATGTATATATATATATATATATATATATATATATATATATATATATATATATATATATATATATATAATGCTGTATTATACCCTGACAAACCTTTCCTTAACAAAGGATGGCTCCAGCAAAGAAAGTCAGTATCATTATCAAGGACGAACCTGCGTTACAGAAAACTTTCCAACTCCTTTTGGCCAACTGTCCACAAACACTGTATTCTATGCAAACATAAGCTGCTCCGCACTCTATTCACAATACGATTCTATATTACAGCTTGCACAGATTAATTTTTTTTTTTTTTGAATTATGTTTTTAATCTCCTTTAAAACCATTTAATCTGCTTGAAGTTAACGCCCCCTTGTCTGAGATCCAATGTTAGAACAGAATAGTCACTGACGTCAGCATAATGCAAAATAACGAGTCTTGCGTTCGATTCCGTTGCGAAATTGAAATTTATTTCTATTAGGCACTCGACTGTTCGTTGATTATTTTCATAGATATTACTATGCGCTTTCTACTGGCGTCAGTGTGTTCTTCAGATTTTTTTTGCAGAATATGTTCATACATTTTGTTTCAGAGAGTTGAAATCCGACCAGGAATTCGCCATGCCACAGATAATAACTTTACGATATGCGTATCCTTGGTCTTATGAGCAAAGAAACCCCAGCCAGAGGTCCTTGAACGAGTATAACAAAAGGCTGTCTTCCAGATTGCGATACCAAGAGTGCAAAACATTTTGGCGTTGTGCAAACTTCAAGCGACCCAGCGATTAGTAATGGTGAGCTGTGTGTGATCTCTGGCTGTGATCTTCTGGGATTCATGATGGCTGCTTTGACGTTAGTTCATGATATATATATATATATATATATATATATATATATATATATATATATATATATATATATATATATATATATATATATATATATATATATATATATATATATATATATATATATATATATATATATATATATATATATATATATATAGTGGTTAAGTACAACCTTCAGTTTCTTATTGAAGATTAACTGAAAGTGATGTTAAAGGCCAAACTTCTTATTATTTCTGTTAAATTTATTCTAATGTGTTTTGCTTATACACTTTTCAATATTATTTCGATTTTTAGTTTAATCTCTTATCTCATTTAATAAGAGCAACGCCAATATTTTATCTCATATATCAAAGGGATTAATATTGCAAGCACTGCAGTTGATACGTATACATCATAATATATCACAATTACTTGAAAGATATTTTATCAGATGGGACCTCGTCCACGAAGGATTCCAGTATTTACTGAAATTAATTTGAATTAAATTAGTAGGCTGTCATACATACAGATGTTCAGATTCAGGTATCAGTAGAATAAAAAAAAATATTAAGTACATTGCGTTATTTATGATATTTTTTTCATTGTGAAACAAAGAACTAGCCTAAGGTCTTTGGAAAGATTTGGCAACGCGTTTCTGGGACAGACTTGGGTAGAAATCCAACTTGGGATATCTCTGATCTTTATGGATCATCTTCCAAAAGACAAGTGAGAGAGATCTTTTAGGTGCAAAGAGAGAGAGAGAGAGAGAGAGAGAGAGAGCCCTTAAAATCTCTGAAAGAGGAATTACAATAAATTCCTGTAATCAGACAAAAATGATCGCTTACTAATTACATCCAGGGTTATTGAACTGAAAAGAGTTTTGTACATGAAAATAGCTAGAATTAAGTGTGTGCGCTTCACGTGAAGAGTTCTTTACGTTTATTTTGAACATGGACAAAAAGTTAGAAGTCTTCGATCAAAGAAAATAACACAAAAAGTTAAAAGTCTAGGATCGTAGGAAATGAATAAAAAATTATTTTCTAAAATTGTATGTCTTCTTGAGATTATTTTATACGGTATTATACATCTCTGTTCAAATCTCGAAAATCTATCAGAATAAAGCCCTAAACGTGATGTTTATTTTTTCTGCTTTCCTTTCTCTTTTCTATTTCATTTTTGTTATTATTTTTTTTAGTTTTCCTTTCCTTTCCCGCTTCTTCGCGTCGACTTATTACTGGTAGAAACCTTGGGGGAAGGAATTGACGTCTTACCTTTTGGTGCAGAGATGTCTGTTGAAAAGGGGAGACCATAAGAGGGTAGAATGAAGTCGAAGGAAATAAACGAAAACGGAGAAAAGAAACGTAAAGCGTCCGTAATTTAGATGGTGTTGAATCGTCGTCCCCTGGGAAATTATTTCGCTTTACCTGCGGTATTGTCTTCCCTTTGGGATAAACGCTTGTACACTTTTGTGCTGACAGGGGAAAGTGTGACCAAGAAATTGTATTATTTTTTTTTTCTGTTTAACCGACAGTGACGTGTCTGTTACTCGAAGGAAGTGTTATGCATTTACAAATAAATAGTTTGTATTAGCTTTATGTCGAATGGCTTTGCACGATTGAAAAGGAGTCTCAGGACTTTTTTTTCAGACCATTTTATTTTCTAGTGATTGTCTCCTCTTAAATATTGCCTCTCTTTTCTTAACAGAACATTCTCTTTCGCGGAGACTGTATGTGCCTATTTGCTCTTTCTATAAGGATATAAACAGTAGAAGAAAAATTCAGTTGTACAAAAGAGAAAGAGAAATCTTTTAAGCGTTTATTAAACAGTATGGGATCATTCGCTAAACCGCAAATCTGTAGAGCTGAGCAAAACTCTTTCATTACAAATGTTCGAAGCCAAAGATTAAGCTAAAAAAGTTTACTAAATTAGTTTTTGCAACATGACCATTCTACCCTATAAAATTTGGTGACAGTTGTTTGCTGAGTGTATGTAATATTATTTAAAATACCTTTGCCTTTAATACGGTATGTCAAGTTTTTATGCTAAAAGACAACATATTGGTTGGAAACATAACCTACTTTTGCCAATGAAAGTTGCCGTATAGATGGTCTGTAGTTGTAGGATAGATAACTGAAAAAAATTACTAGCATGTGAAACCTGATTTATTTTTACGTTCCTCTTTTTAGTTTTCTGTAAAAGAAAACTATTATGTCGGCTTTGTCTGTCCGTCTGCACTTTATTCTGTCCGCACTTTTCTGTCCACCCTCAGCAGATCTTAAAAACTACTGAGGCTAGAGGGCTACAAATTGGTAAGTTGATCATCTACCTTCCAATTATCAAACATACCGAATTGCAGCCTTCTAGCCTCAGTAGTATTTATTTTATTTAAGGTTAAAGTTAGCCATCATCGTGCTTCTGGCAACGATATAGGATAGGCCACCACCGGGCCGTGGTTAAAGTTTCATGGGCTGCGGTTCATACAGCATTAGGCCGAGACCACCGAAAGACATCTATATTCGGTGGCCTTGATTATACGCTGTAGTGGCTGTACAGAAAACTCGATTGCGTCGAAGAAACTTCGGCGCATTTTTTAACTGTTTTTATACTCTCTACCAATTGTTTTTTATTGTCTCGGAGGTTTTTAAATTGTTGCTTTAATGACCAATGGTAATTGTTTTTAAGTCTTTTTATGGGTCAAGTAAGGCCTTTTTTGGGTTAGCCGCCTTACTTCTCCTTTAAAAGATTTGCTTGGTTCCTGTTATGAAAATATATTCATAATATATGCATGATTAATGCAAATGAAGTAGGATCTTACGCGAAGTAAATAAGGACGGGAATTGTTTAGTTTCTTATAAACGATGAAGCATCACGTGGAAAGAACAATAAAGAAACCAAAACAGAAACATGTAAAAAGAACCCAAGTGAAACATAGAAAGAACCCAAGTGAAACATAGAAAGAACCCAAGTGAATGAGACCCAACTGCTGAGTGAGAGATCAGGGAGGGGACGGAACGCCTTCGCCCTCAATACCTGCAACCTTGTTATCTGTCCACAGATCTCATGATAAGGAGATTGATCCTCTGTTGAAACATATATGAAGTGTCGGGGAGATGTTTATTCTTCAAGAACATTCTCTATCTGTTTGCTTCAATATTTTATGTGCACGCGCGTCGATAACTCTATCAATTTGGTATCTGTAAAACATGCATAAAAGATTTTTCAAGTGCGTGCGTTTCTCTAAGGGCTTTGGTAAGATGGATATATTGAATAAAAAAAAAGATACACATGGGAGGACGAGAAGCGCTTATGTTTCTTTATTTCCTGTGAAGTATATATTTTTTTAATTTTTACACTTACACTAAAATTAAAGGCAACGTTATTGTCAGCAGATAGCTTGAGTCCACACCATTCACTTTAAAAAAATTCTTCAAGCTAACAGGACTGGCCAGTGAATGCTACACAAAATTATGATGCTACTTCTACTGCTGCGCATAAATTTGCGAGGAAAATCGTGTCGGATTCATTTTGGGGGTTAACTATCGTAAAATCTGAAAATTTGCATGCGATCATCCCCGTGGAAGGGAGCTCATTTTTCCTTGTCATAATTACATTCAACACATGTGCCGTATTTAGCGCGGAGAGATAGATCATCTATCTACAATTATAATGAGTAATCCTTGTCACCGGTACTCATTAGAGTGTTTCTGAGATCTCTGACCGAGCAGGAGTGACAGGTTGAACTCACTCCACTGCTGCTGCTGTTGCTGCTGCTGCCATGTCACGACGTGCAGCAGCTTTTTGCTGCATTGTCTGCGCCGTCTGGCCGAAGCCTCCTCCCACGAGGGGTGAGGGTGATGTAAGGGGTGGGGCCGAAGGGATGGAGATTATCGGACGGGGTCTCTTGCTTGGCTCATGAGACGTGGAGGGAATGGGTGGGGAAAGGTCAGGAAGGATGGGGCTTGGGGTGGGGAATGGGGAGATTGACTGGATCCTCATTCTTTAAAAGGGGAGAGGAGTGGGTTTGAGGGTGGAGGATCAGGGGTCCTCTTGACCAGGGCGTGAGGAGGAGGGAACGTGAGGGTGTAGGTGAGAAGAGGAACTGTGGCAACGAGTTCCTAAGGTCGAAATCCTTTTAGGAAAACTCAGCCAAATCGTCCTCATGTCGTCGAGCGTAAGGTTACATTCCTATGGCCCGGCAGGTCGCCGCTTTGAGGTAAGAAGAGAAAAGGAATGAAAAAAAAATTGCTGAATCTGACATCTGTTCGATACGGTAAACCCTTTTCGCGGTGTTATCTTATATCTATCGCCAATTTGATGCTTATTCTTCTGCCGTACGTTCGGACGGGATGGATGCTGGACCCAGACTGACCCTCTCCGGCTCTCCGTCATATTCGGACCGTTGTTTTGATGTTTGCGCCGTCTGCTGGGTTCGTCTATTGGCTCGATGGTCAGTTTATTAGACCTTTTGTTGATGAAGGAAACATTATGTGGAATGAAGTGATAGGTATAAGATAGTCTTGTAAAGAGGATCTTATGTGGAAGTAGACGGGGGTATCTCATATTTTTGTTAACAGCAACTACATATACATTTACAAAAATGCACACTTATATATTGATATACATATATACAGTGCACCGTATATGTACATGTATATATACAATTTTTTTTTACATTTATTCAGGAAGAACTTACGGAAAAATAATGGAATATATAGTGATAAGGAATTCAGAAGTTGCGGTGGCATAATCGTTCAAGATTTTAAAACAGGTTAGACAAAAAGTCTAACTTTTCAAGAATTTCGAAACATTGAAAGTAGGAAAAAAGGAGGGAGATGATTAATAGATCTGAAGCTACATATATACATACATACACATGCGCACAGACAAACACACACACACACACTCACACACACGTATATAATTTGTGGCTGAAATCTGTTTTCCTTAATGTTGTATGAGAGGCAGGGCTTTTGCCAACTAGTATTTCAGCAGTCATCGTGTCATTCATACGCTCCCAGTAATGTCATTGAAGAAACTGTACCGAGAAGAATGTACGCAGGCAGTAAAGCTCTTAAAAATTTTTTTATAAATTACTCATCATTAGCACGCTGTTCTCTCTTCGTACAGAGCAACATTTACCTTCGTCTCGCTCGAACCTGGATATTGTAGATGTCAAAGCTTTTTCATTATATTTGCCTCTCTATCGATCTAGACATTTATGTGAAAATATCAGTATATATTTAGTGCCTACACACTCTGACAGTCACACACACACACACTTATATACACACATATAAAAAGTGGTCTATATATATATATATATATATATATATATATATATATATATATATATATATATATATATATATATTATATATATATATATATATATATACACACATACGTTACATATGTGTGTGTATGTACAGTATATACATTTTGATAATTTTTTATGCAACAGATAAGCTCTTATTTCCATCCTCAGTTTTAGTTTGGGCTAATCGAACAAGATGCACACGAGAGAGAGAGAGAGAGAGAGAGAGAGAGAGAGAGAGAGAGAGAGAGAATGTCTTATGAATATGTTATGAATGGGTTCTGGGCTGAGGATGACCTCGTCAAGGCCCTCCCGTTTTTATGGTATACATTTTGTCGGAGCAATGAACTCGCTCGTGTCTAGTTTTCCCTCTCTTGTTTCCTATTGCATCTCCACCCTAGTTGCAACCCACAGCTGTCCCCTAACAACTGGGTACATAATTATCTGTTAAGGTCAACATAGGCACTGAATAATTGAGATGGCTATTTGTCTGTCCGTCCGTACTTTTCTTGTCTGCTCAGATCTTAAACTACTGAGGTTAGAGGTGGCAAATTGGTATGTTGACTGCTCACCTCCAATCATCAAGCATACCAAATTTCAGCCTCTAGCCTGTAGTTTTCTATTTTATTTAAGGTTGGGTAGTTAGGCCATGATCAAAAGTGTCTGGCACCGCTATATGTGCCAACAACATGGCCACATCGGGCCGTGTCTGAAGGATTTTTACTGGCTGAGAGTTTCATGTACGCCTACAGGAAATCTGGTTGCGCAGAAGAAACTTCGGCGCATTGTTTGATTTTTTTTTTTTTTTTGTAAGAAACAGGCCCATCTGTCCTTTCCTCGTCCGGTTCGAGATTTGAACAAGAGTCGTTCAGTTGTGAGCTGACAAACTACTACTTCAGCTACTAGGCCTGGAGAGAGAGAGAGAGAGAGAGAGAGAGAGAGAGAGAGAGAGAGAGAGAGAGAGAGAGAGAGAGAGAGAGAGAATTTATTGGAGTGGCCATTTAATCCATTCAAATTTGCTGCTCCTTAATTCTTCTGGTCTCGGGGAGACTTACCCATGTTAATACTTGAGCCACTTATTTATTCATCGAAGTCATAAGCTCAGACAGACATTTTATTTTTCCATTTATTTACCAAAAAAAAAATCCTGTTTTAAAATAGGTTTTCTAGCAAAGATTAATATCTTCACCTGATGCTGTACTCATGCAACATTCGTAAATGGTATGGTATGTGTGTCCAGGATAGTAGGTTACAAGCCTTATGCCCCAGTTATCTGGAGACTCATAATACGGTTTAAAGGTGCTGTTGTTTACCCTTTATAGTTTCTCACAAGAGTAGTGAGGTAAAGTACTGCTCCCCAGATAAGGTGATATTTCCTACAACGGATCCTTAACCTTTCCGTTGTATTTCGTCCTCCTTGGGACATCACAGTGGTAACCCGAGGCGTCGACGGTTTAGTTGGTAATGAGTGTTACAGAGGAGGCAGTTTTTTAAAAGGCTAATTTGATCTCATCCTTGCTGATGCTCATTAGCTTTGCATGAGGATCGTATTCCTTACGTAAACTATACCGTCATTACTCTAAGTGGTAATTATAGAAAACGTGTTATTTACCCATTATTATTATCATTTATAAGGTCATACTCTTTGGAACAAAACAAAATGTTATTTACTGTTATTTTGATGATGATGATGATGATGATGATGATGATGAGAGTGTTACTAAAATAAGATTACTGAGACCTTTCATTTACATTTATGATGAGATTACGGGATTATATTATATGTGGTAATTAAACAATACATGTTGATTGATATATATTTCACATACCCGTATTAATTTCTCTAAAGGGATGTGTTTTCCCGGAAAATAAAATTAGTAATTATAATCACATTAGATTGTCATGTTTTTCCCTCTTTATAGACAGCAGTTAAAAGTAGAGAGAGAGAGAGAGAGAGAGAGAGAGAGAGAGAGAGAGAGAGAGAGAGAGAGAGAATATACTGTGTTATTCACATTTCAACCGCTGTTTCTTGCATATTTTCTTAATAAATAAATCTTGTACTTTATTATGCTCTGAAAAATGAATTCATAAAACCTTTAGTGTAAATATGATAGATACAAGATACTCTCTAAGGTTTCAGAGCCAGATCAGCGTAGTTTCAGGATCAACAAAGTGTAATAGTTATAAGTATTTATTTATTATTTTATTTACAAATGAACTGTATCTTGTTTCAGTGGAAATGCGCATGAAATCTAAAATTTAAAAGTGAAATTCCTAATGGCAAAGTCACTTTGCTTTATACGAGTCAGGATCTCCAGCACACTGTCATGATTAGCAATGCCAGTAATCCGATTCCCTTGGTATTCCTGTCATTCTCCTCACAAAAGAATCAGGTATTGTGAATTTACTTACATAGTGTTTCGATCGTAGACACAGGACACAATTATATTTTTAGTTAAAAGTTACTTCCCAGTGAACATACATGACAAGCTTCTGTCAGCTGTATTTGGGTAATACAGTGTTTTTACGAGGCTCTTAACTTCGTTTGGACCCCGACACCTTAAAATTTCTAGTTAATAGAATCATCATCATCATCATCATCATCCAGGTGCCATATCCCCAAGGACGTCGGCAATCATGGCTCGCCACTCCCTCTCTATTTCTGGCTCTCTGCAGCAACTGAGCTGCAGACATTCTTCCTCCAGTCATTCTCACCAATCCATCCATATTTTTGTCTAGGTCTCCCTCTCGGCCTCCTTAATAGAATATATGTTCAAAATGTTTTGATATTGACATCGGTGTGTGAGCTGTGATGCCGATTTTTTCCTCTCGCTTTGTATGCTTTTCTCCCTTGAGGTGTCAACGTTTTAAGGAACACCTGGAAAACCATGGCACTTGAATCTGTTTCCTACGCTACCACCCCATATTGCTTTTGAGATAGCTCTTTCTCCTTTATCAGGTATGGTTCGATAAGGTTGTAGGATCGAGTTTTATTGAGGCGTGTTGAAAGTAAGGTAGAGAACTGTGTCAACCCTTATTACTGATTGGTCGAGTGGCCAGATTAGCAAACCTCTCTCTGCCTCTCTTTCTATCTCTCGCAGACTAGAGGGCAGAGTTGTTGTCTACCATAATTATTCTCTCTTCGCTATTGTTATTATTTTATTGTTTTACTCTCCTTCGTAGGTGGCTGTCTCTGCTTGACAGTCTGTCTATCTCTCTATTACTCTATCCTTCACCAAGAGGTGCTGGTGGCTGCTGTGTCTGTCTGTTTGCCTCTTCCAACCTGTGCCTCCAGAACCAACATATTTTATTATTTTTTTTATTTCTTAGTTATGTATGAGCTGGAGTAGTGTATACTCATAATGTTTTTATGAATAACTATTGTCACCCTTATAAGTTGTTCTGTTTCAGGTTCTTTTTCTCGTCTCTCTCTTAGAAGTTGTTTCGTTCCTTATGACCATGGATGCCATCGTGGTAGCACGGCCAGAGGTTCTGAATTGTTCTCCATTGTAGATGTCACGAATAACAACTTCTCTGACTATTTTGCTATGAATAAATTTGTTTTGCAGGCCGTGCTGTATGCTAGTTGTTGACGGATTGTAACCGTCTCATGTCACCCCTCGTTTTTTTCCCATTTTTCTTTGGTTGATTTCTTTCTTGCTCCCCTTTCATACATTATTTATTAAGCGTTGCCAAATCTTGCATATCCCTTTGTTACTGGATTTTCAAACACTGCGGAAGGTGAATGCACTGCTCACGTATGCAGAAATCATTGAAAGTTTCTTGGAAACAATCCATTCCGATTTAGTGCTCATGCATTTTTCATCATTTGTGGGTATGCAGTATAATGAATTCTGGAACTGCTTTTCCTCTTGCATAAGTATATCAAGAAAAAGAAGACGTTTTTCTAAACTCATATCAGTTGTGAAGAGAAAATTCGTGGGAAACTGATACAAGCTACTGCATTTTTTTTTTTTTAATGTTGTTGAATATTTCATTGGCTTAACAGGCATACATGTAAAATTTCGGGGGAGGGAGGTGGCTTTTGAAGATTTCCTCTACTGTGACTGTACTACGCTTGTTGCGAAGCAGAACCTCAAGAAAAGATCCCATTGCTATGCCCTCTGTTGGTAGAAAAGTTCACCTTTGTGTGATAGCAAGGATTCTTTTGCAATGGGGGCCAGGGACATTTCATTAAGCAAGTTGTTAGGCAATTCAAGAGTACAACAACTGCTCTATAAACTTCATCTGATATCACACTGGTGGTTTTTTACCTTGGGAGAGTCATGTATCGACTCTTTATGTCTATTGATGCATGTTACCTCGTTGTGGTGTTATCTTCAGTAGCTCGATGAACTCGGCAGGTGGTTGAGCAAGTGGCAGCCAGTTACATGGCTTATATCTGTCTTTTTAAATGCCTAGGCTATACCACATGTTTGCGACGATATCTCGGGTGTACTTACTGTCCTCAAAGTTTTGCCAGTTACATGATTCTGGAGATTCAAGGGGCTGCTCCAAAAAGCAAGGGATCACAACATGACCCTGGGTTTCATTCGCTCAGTATAGTAGATTGTTAATTTTCTTTGTCAGTTTACTTGAGTTTTTTTTTCAGTTTTTCTGCTTGGTATTTTTTCAAGTGTTGATATCTTTAAATGGGCGTTTTGTCAAGTGCTGAAATTTTCAGTTGTGTATTTCTGCAAAGTTTGAAATTTTCAATTGGATATGCTTTCTAGTCTGGAAATTTTCAGATGGGTATTTTTTTCAAGGGTTGAAATTTTCGGTGATTACAGGTTGTTATCAATTTTTCCTTCATAAATAATTAACAGTTTTATAATCCTGTTTGTCCATAATGCCTGATTATTTCCTTATTTTATTCTCTTTGAATGCAGACGAGGAATTTTCGTAATTTGATGCATCCTTCAGCAGGGCAGGTTTTAGCTTTCATATGGTGTTTGGTGTTCCTGAATTGCTTATCAGTAGTATTCCGCTGAAACGATTTCCACTTCTCTTTGCTCTTAACTCGGCTCGCCTCGTTATTTTCCTGAAGTTCCTCTGCGCTTCTGCCAATGGTGTGTATGGCCGCATTGATTTATACCTTTACAGAGACAGTTATAATCAGATAGGTGTCAATCTTAATTGTTGTGTTGCGTACTAAAGCTGTAAAGAATATTTTAAAAGTCGAGGCACGTACAACTGGAGCGACAGTTCGTCTGTCTCAGTATATGGTCAAATATTCATAGGGTGAGTTTTATTGTCATGTGGGCGGTGAGATCAGGTACATACAGAGCTTGAATTCTGGTTACTGATTTGCTGACTGGCTGGATTATTAAACCAAACGGATAGGCGTGAATGTTTATCCCTCATTCCTATTGTGCAAAAACAACTTTAATGTAACATTTGGTATATACATGTTCAGACGGTCCTTGATTATCGAATGGTGATTAAGGAAAGAAAGAATAAATCACATTCATCGAACACTTGTCTTAGTTTGTAAAAGACTGAATGGATTTCAGTATCGGACTATTTAAACTTTGCTTAGGTCATTGACATTCGAAGTAGGGAAACACGCATAGAAATATTAATGCTGAAGCAATTTTAGGTTTTATGAAAAACTGGATAAATGAACTAGTCTTCAAAATAACACGTGAACGATATCGTTAGGCTCCTGATCAACGTAAGGATACTAACGTCTTCCTAAATACTTACTAATAAAAACATAGGGTAACTTACGGAGTGTATATACTCGTATATGTATGTATATATATATATATATATATATATATATATATATATATATACATATATATATACATATATATATATATATATATATATATATATATATATATATATATATATAATGCATATATATATATATATATATATATATAATGCAATCAATATGGTATCACGTGAACGCTATAAAAAAGGGACCAAAGTTTAAGGAGTTTTGGGACGTCGAACCTCTGTTTGTTGACGCCATATTTGATGAATCACTGCATAAAAACCAGTTTTTTTTGAGAGGTGGAGCTGCATTTTCACTGGTTAGTATCGTTTTGCAAAAAGCCGCTGAAAATCAAAAGAGACCTCACAAGCAAGCATACGAACACGCAAAAGCACACACTGTATTATTCAGTGGAGAAATGCGATTGTTAAAAATAAAACTTGTTGAAGACCAAACCCCCAAATATTTACCAATGGAAAGATTCCCTCGTAGTAATGCCATCAACAATGCAGCACGGAAGCACATCTCGCAACAAGACAATCAAACGGTTCCGGACGAGCGAATGATTTGCAGCTCGCACGGAATTGTTACCGCCATTCAGATTTTACATAATTCACCGCAATTTATTCACCGTGAATGGCTCGGAGTGAATGCTCTCCGAAAGCCTGTTTAGGGCGACCCGCCAACATTATTTTAATTGTCCCGGTTGCCAGGGCAGGAGCGAACGTTATCAACTGGGATGTGTTTGTTTGTTTGTTTATTAATTTGTAACTGATCTGTGGATATGGCGCGAATCGTGACTTCCATTTAATGAATTTAATGCCGTGTCTGTTCCCCAGTCTGATCCTTAATCACCTTCCGTAAACATTCTCATTTATTGTAAATTTGTTCTTGCTGGTACTGTTAAACGTAAGCATAATTTCTACTAATCTGTTGCTCTTAAAAGACACCCTTACTGAGAAGCATCTTTTTTTTTTTATTCATCCGAATGTTTAAGCCTTGTTTTCATCACCTGCGTCCTGCCACTTTATTAAACGAAAGACTTAGATGCATAAAACCCGCGGAGTAATAAACAGTCGTCCTCATCATTAATATTAGGTCCAAATCCCGTGGCGAATTGGAGATTACCAGGATATCTCTGTGTCAACATGCATGAGTTATATTGACAAGGTAATTGTTATGGGTGTTATGAGAGAAATTAACCAGGATATAAATAGGCACCAGCCTCATAAGCGAGGTTGTCGGATGATTAGTGCTTCTGTTACGGAGGTAATCTGTTTGCATAATCTCGTCTGCCAAATCGCGAAGAGATATCTCCATCGGCAGGAACGGTTTGTTGGTGGTGCAATGTTGCCTTTACAAACCGTGGCGTAAAACAAGTAACATAGAATAGT